>NC_061089.1:1196337-1278837 GCF_015104395.2 Macrobrachium nipponense | reverse complement strand
TGAAACTTAAATACCCAAAAACTTTTGTAGATGTGGCATGGAAAAGAGCTAGAAAAACATTTTATTTAACTAATGACAAACTGGAATTTAGTAAGCATAACATTCTAAAATTACCATATGATGAAAGGTTTTTAGAAATTCCTAGAATGTTAAAGCTTTTTAACATAAATGTTGTTTTCAGAAATATTAATGTCAAGAGTTTAGTAATAAAAAATTCCCCTGAAGATCTTCCAGGCTTCATATAAGAAATTCCTTGCAAAGAGTCTGATAAAGTCAATTACGGACAAACCGGTAAATCTCTTTCACAACGACTCAAACAACACCAGTATTCTGTGAGAACTGGATAAATATCGAATGCTTTATTCGTACATATGAGAGATTTAGATCATCCTATTAACTGGAGTCAAGCAAGAGCCTTAATCCATGTAATGACAGTTAAAAGGAACATCATTGAATCTTGTTCCATCAAGTCAAATAATGGAAATGTCCTAAATTTAAGTCTTGGTTTATTTAAACTCGATGCCTTCATAATGAAAAAAGTTGTAGATAAATATAAGCAACAAAATTAATATATTTAGTTTTTACATGTTTTTGACTGTATGGATTCGTTGTAGTTTCTGTTAGGGTTAAATGTGTTTAAGTTAGTGACTGTGTGATATCCGATAATCCTGGATTATCTCTTTGATTTTTACTCTTTTGACAATTAACCATCTGGTATTCTTGATCTTTTTGTTCACCTGATAAGTCTCTTTCCAATTGTATTCATTCGTTCCTTTACAATGTCTCAGTAAAGACGAAAGCGCTTGGATTTCTGCCTATCGTTTTCCTGTGGTATTCGCTTATTCAATGAAGTCACGTGCATCCACAGAGATTTTTTAAGCAATATATATATATATATATATATATATATATATATATATATATATATATATATATATTATATATGTGTGTGTGTGTGTGTGTGTGTGTGTGTGTGTGTGTGTGTGTGTGTGTGTGTGTGTGTCTGCAAGCATTTATGTCATCAAAATGTGAAGGAACTGCTACAATTAAGCCTAAAAATAACATTGAAACGCACACAAAGTGAAATAAACCATCCTATACAAATTGCATGAAACATACCTGCAAGTACACTGGGAAAAGGTCTTCATCGCATTCGATCCTGGTGACTTCAGGATCGATGCTGCAAAGCCGAGGTCGTGGCAGTGTGGCCGTTTCCAATGCATAGTCATCCTCACGCAAACTCTTGGCTCTTTCGTGGTGCACATTTTCATTCCCATTCCTGTTATCAGCATTTGGTAACTCTTCAACAACAGATGATGTCAAATGATTGCTTTGTGATGAAGGTGTATTTGAGTCCCTGATACCTCTGCCAGCTGTGACATTCCCAGGTAAGGGAAGCAGGGGCGGCGCACTACAGGAGGAAGCCTCTGCGCCCACTGGAGGTGACACTCCCACCCATTTCACGTGCCCGTGAAGACGAATGTGTTTGGTTATGAACTCTTGCGGTATGTCTTGGATGCAGTTAAACTTGCTGAACTGTAATATTCAAAGAGGATTAGGAGTCATGGGTAAAGTAACCGTATCCTCATCTTGACTTTCTTCATTATGATCTTATGTTTTGTGAGGCTTTTGTTGAATGTGATTATTATTGTCTTTCTATGCTATTTCTCAGATTCACTTTCGAGGAAGCTCTCCCCACTTTACTTCCAACTCAACTTTTAAGACGATCGGACATTTCCATGCACCAATCAGTGTTTTAACATGACAACACCTAGAGAATATTCTAGACCTAATTTATGTGAGTTGATGCCAAAGAAAAACAGATTAAGCCTAAATGTCGGGGATACAAATCTGTCTGGATAACAAGAATGTGTGTGTTGAGGTTTTAGGGCTCTGATAAATTTCTCTTCTGTGCTGACTTTTCCCCTGGAGAGATATTTGGACCCAAGGTCTGTTCTATAGACCTTGTTTGGACCTATCTGTAAACTAACCCATCTTTTTCACACGTGTAAATTGTAAGCCAATTGTTTTTAGTTACTTACGAGGTTGTAACTTAAAATGAAATTTAAACATTAAAATATGAAACATGCTTTACTAATTTTAAAATAATTAACACAATAAATGTCTAAGGCCTTTATATAATACCTTAAAGGACTTTCCCATTAAATATCATAAACAATACTAGCGTATTCAGTCCATCAAATTAACATGAGAAAATAGTCAAAACAGCAATGGAAATAATATATACCCTTCGAAGATCAGACTAGGGTTACCAGGCTGAATGAAGTAGTGTAAACTTTGAGTAAATTATCTGCAGACTTCGGACACAAGAAACTATGCATTTGATTATAGAGAAAGGTGTTTCAACATATTTTTGAGATGCATAAAAATCATGACTGACCAGCACAGCTATCCATTTGAATATGCAGCAAGGTTTGATTAATAACATTATTTGTCACTGGCCTTAGAGAGAGAAAGAGGGGTGGGGGGGAGAGTCAACTGCATCATCTAGCATTGGTTGCGAAGAAAGAAATGGAACAAAGGGGGAAAGGAAATTGACCTTATCTGTAACTATTACAGGAAAGGACAGGACAGGATAGTGGAAAAAGGGACTTTACTTAGCACTGGCCTTGCTGGAAGAAAAAGATGGAAGGAAATGACATTACCAAGAATTGGCTTTGACGAAAGACAGGAAAAGCACAGGAGTGGAAATGGCCCTACCTTGAGCCGGCCTTGAGGAATAATGGAGGGTGCGGGAAGGAAAATAACATTATTTTGCACTGCCCCTAAGGCAAAGTAGGATAGAAAGTGGAAGGAAAGTTAAATTGTCTATAGCATTAGTCTTCAGAAAAAAAGGAAAAAAAATGTGGGTGGGGGGGGGGGGGGGGGGTGGGGGGGGGGCGGGGGAATAGAAAATATCATCTAAAACTCACCTTCAGGAGAGAAACAGAGAGAAGGGGTGGAAATGACATAAAACTGGGCTTAGAGAAGAGGGGGGAAATGTCATTCATTACCTAGCACTAGCCTTGAGGTAAGAAAGGAGAAGCAATGGGAAAGAAAATGATATCCATATCACTGGCTGACAAAATTGGAAAGGAGGAGGAAATATGACATTCTCTGGCATTGTCCTTACTTAAAAGAAAATGAAAGGGGAAAGGAATATTATATTATATCAAGCACAGGTCTAGAGGAAGTAGGGGAAAGCAAGAGGAGAAAAATGACATTATGTAGGACTGGACTTAAAAAAAAGGAAAAGAAGAGTGAAAGAAAATTATATTACCCAGCACTGACCAAATGGGAACGACCCAGGAGGAACCAAGAAGGAGGATGACTTCATCCAACACCTGACTTGAGGATAAATGTGAAAGCAGGGGGTAAAAGTTCTTTTTATCTAACACTGACCACGAAGGAAGAAAAGGGAAGAGAGAGAGAGAGAGAGGAGAGATAGAGAGAGAGAGAGAGAGAGGAGAGAGGAATAGAGATAGAAGGAGAGCGAATAGAGAGAGAGAGGAAATCTAAAAACTGGCTCTGTGGGTATCAAGTATTTAGCCTTGTGCAAAAAGGGCCAAGGAGCAAGGTAAATGGCGTCTAACAATGCCTCAAAAAGGAAAGGCAAATGATGCTGGCCTTAATGAGAAATGGGGAAACAAGGATGAAAGACAACATCATATGTAGCACAGCCTTGGAGAAAAGAAAGGGATAAACGGGAGATGTTAGAAGCTCTTACCTGACACAGGCCTTGAGGAAAAAGGGAAGAAAACGGGGAAAGAACATGCCAGTTTCTAGTGCTGGTTTTGAGAGACAAAACATAGTGAATGGCATAGGAAAGTAAGATGCTCTAACAAGAAGGACTGAGGGGAAAAATAGGGGAAGACAAGGAAACACAGGAATACTAAGGGAAATGGAGACTGAGATTGTCTAGCAGTGGCCCTGAATAATGAATGTGAAATAAAAGAAAGAAAAGAAGAGGGGAAAACGGAAATCGCTTACCACTAGACTTGCGAAATGAAGTGAAAAAGAGGAAACAAATGACATTAACAAAGGTCTGAAGAAAAGCAGGTAAGGAAATAAACTGACAATATCGAGCACTGGTGTTTAGCAAGATATCATTACCTAGCTCTAACACTGAAGAAAAAAAAAACAGTAAAAATGAAAAGGAACGTGATAAGCATTACCTAGCACTGGCCCTGAACAAAATCTTGAAAGGAAGAAGGAACATTGTTTTATTTAACACATTTATTGAGGAGAGAAATGGAAACGAGGGTGAAGACAGACATACATATAACCTAACACTAGCCTTAGGAAAATAAAAGGGAAAAAATATAACACAACACTGGCCATGAAGTTATAAGGGGTAAAAAGGGTAAGCATTGGCCCTCAAGAAGAGGAAGAAAAGGGAAAGAAGAAAGGGAAATGAATGAAAATTGGTGAAGTGGAAGGAAAATTATATTATGTATTACTGAACTCAAGCATAAGAAGGAAAAGAATAAGGAAAATGACATTATCTATTGATGAGTTAAAAGCCACAATATTATAGTATATGCCATTAAACGGCAACAAAGCCTTTACGCAGGAGGACAGATATACAGATAGATGAGTCTGTCATTCTATAAAGTTAAATCTCAGCAGTTTTTCAAGGCCCCTGATACAGTGTCTCCCTCATCTCTCCCCGCACACGGTGTCGAAGCGGCAGAAGTGGCAGAAACAAAAGGCACCTATGCTGCTGAAAGTCGTCCTCCACTCAGGAATCACCCAGTCACTAGGTATGAGCACCATATGATCGAGGGGCAGCTGTTAAGATGATTCCAACGGTTGGCTTACAGACGCGGTGAAACAGTCATTACATGACTGCTATATTCACGACAAAGTTGTCCAATGGTTTCCTGGACTGACACAAAAAAATGAAAATTTTCTACTTGACTTTTAAGCAAAAGATGCATTTTCTTCAGTTAGCTGAAGAGGTCCGTTGTGAAAACGGTCGAAAGCTCCCTGTCTTTTAACCTTTTGGTATTTTGGAAAATATATAGTATCGTATACATTATTGGGGTTTTCAACTGACCTCCGGTCACGGCAGTGATGCACCGTAGACATTATCTATTGTTGGTCTCGAGGATAAGAAGGAAATAATTGGAAGGAAAGTTCTGCTTTATTTATTTACTTGAGCAGAAGAATGAAATTAGATCATCTGGTACTGAAGAAAAATGACTATCATTGTCCTTAACTACAGAAGAAAAATGACTGTCATTATCCAGATCAGTCACTGACGGCAGAAGAAAAATGACTATCATTATTTTCATTATTTAGCTCTGTCCTTTACTACAGAAAGGGAAAAAACAGGAAATAAAATGACATCACTGAACACTAGCTATGAAAAAAAGGTAAAAATGGAGAAGAAAAATAACACATCTGCCATAAATCTGATGGAAAAGAGGAGAATGAAATGATAAGTTTAAATAATGGCCTTAAGGAGAGCAAGGGACAGTAATATGTCATCTTTGAATGGGCTGATGAACAAAAGAGGGAATGGAAAGGAAAATGACACTACCTTTACGAAAGATGTGGAAAGAAAGTGGAATTGAAACATCATCTAACGAACATACTGAGGAAAGATATGGTAAGAAAAGAAAAGTAAAAGAAACTGAAAGGCAAGGAAGGATAATATCTAGCACATGCCTTGGCCTTGGCCTAGCCATGAGTGGGCCATGAGTCTCAGTCCATTACTATCAGGAATGGATCTTCAACCTTTTCATAGTATGCCTTCTGCTCAAGCTTGGAGCTATGATAGCCTGGAGAGAGCACTTTTGAAGAGATGTGAGATGACTGAAGTGATTTAGGAAAAAATTCTATGAGACTAAACCAGAACAAGATCTGATTCCTATCAATTTGTAATAAACCTACAGAGATATTCCAAAGGACACTACTGAGATGGTGAAGGTTGTTGAGCATTACTCAGAAGTTCGTGGGATAACCTTAGTGGAATGCCAGAAGCCAATAAAGAAGTCTAGTTGGAGTATCCCCAAATCCAAGGATAGCAAAATGGCCGAGGAGAAGCAGACAATCAGGAATGAAAATAGGTACTTTGCGTGTTGCAAGCCAGGACACCTGGCCAAGAACTGTTTACAAATTAAACCTAAGGACGAGTGGAGGTTCCATGATTTGAAAAAAAAAAAAAAAACTCAACAAAGACAAATTGGGAGACTGTCAAAAGGAAAAAGCTGAAGCTGGCAGATGGAGCTAAACTAACTATTGTTGAAGGCATATAAATCTGAGGAACAGAGGAAAGGGTACCACAATTTGTTTTTCAGTGAAGATTATGTGGGAAAGGAAATTGATACATTGATAAGAGTATTCATAGATATCCTGTTGCAATTGTGAACACTTCTTATTATGCAAAAGAATATGCCTTGTTCCTAGATAACCCCATTCATGGCTTTATTCCATGAAATATCCCAGTTGCTAAGGACACAAAGTGGCCATAAGGAGAGGCTGAGATGAATGAGAAGCTGTAAGAACAGACACAAAAGGATCAGCCAAAGAGGAATGATGTGAGGTTGGGTCTAAAATCAAAGGCTGCTGTCTAGACAGCAGTGGTTGAAACCAGAACCAAAGTGCAGCAAGAGAGCTGCAACATCAAGCCACTGGCAGTTGCTTCTTGCATCCTGCATGTAGAAGCAAAGCAGTTAAAAGAGGCACAGCATACGAATCCAAATTTCGACATGCAGTGGATTAAAGCCGAGACTGACACAGAATACAGGATAAAGGGTGAAGGAACTTCTATGTTGAAAGCTTTTAATGGCATATATCATGTTTTCCAAAGCTGGTTGGCTGGAGAAGTACCAGAAAATCCTAGTGCTAAATGTATATTGTAAACAAGTAATAAAGTTGGCCTCTCAGTCCATCATTGGTGGTTACCTTGGAGCTAAGAAGACTGCAGACCATACAAGCAGCAGTTTCCATTGTCAAGGAGTGGTTGCAGATGTCAACAGATTTTATATATTCTGCAGCTTTTGTCAAAAGACTTAAGGACTTTGCCAGCAAATACTAATAAGAGGGATGCCTTTGATGGAAGAGCTATTCAACTGAAAAACCGTAGACTTGATTAGACCTATGTTGACAGAGTCAGAGAGGGCAACAGGTATATCACAGCTGTAGACTATCCTATGAGATTCTCAGAGGCAGTGGCACTACCTAATGCTAAGTGACCAAAGTACCCAGTTTACTTTTGAAATGATGAAGAGGTGAGCTATCTAGCGATACTATACAACCCAAGATGTAATGGATGATTTGAAAAGGTTAACAGTGACCAGAAGTCTATACAGAAGATATTTTAAGGAAGACCAGGTAATTAGGACAAGTTTCTACCAGCAGTGTTGTTTGAACGTCTGGAAGTAATGCTGTTGCACGGAATGACAGGAATGGAATGAAGCAGACATACCAAGAATTATTAACTGGAGTCTGTGAGCTTGAAGTACACTCCTCTTATCAGTACATGATGGATCTGAAGAGATGCGTTGACTGGCCAGGGAATTTCTATGAAGTACAGGGACACCAGAAGCACCAGTAAAATGAAAGGAAAGGCAGGACAGAGAGTGTTCCTGTTATTACCAGCAGATGCAAACATGCTGATGTTTCAGTAGAGGGCCACACAAAGTCAAGGAAATAGTTAATCTCATGGACTACAAGGCTTAAGTTGGTGGAAAGTTGAAGATTTCGTGCCTATAATGATGGGAAAGTGAACAAAGAAGCCATCCAGATTATTGAACTTGGCAGCAACTTTAAACAGATGCTAGCTCGAGCTAATAGCACTGAATAATTTATAATTAATGTGTTCACTCATACAGCAACATGGGAAGAATACCATTAGGACTCAAGGACTTATTACAGAGAGTAGGGGAAACAGGAATAACTCTCCAACTTTCCAAGTGTATCAAAAGATAAATTGAAATGGGATTCCTTGAATCCCAGTTAACCTTGGGTGAAGAGCATCACTGTCAAAGACTCAAACAAAAGTGATTAACACACTAGGATTAACAGACTGTGAGATCAATCCTAGGATTAACAGAATAATAAAAGAACTTTGTGAATACCTAGACAAATCTTGCAGCTTCTTTGACCAACCTAGTGAAGGAGGAATGACTAAACAAAAAGTAGTGGAAGAGACCTCAACAGAAAGCATTTGTCGGAGTGAAGCAAGCTTTAGGATATATACCAATACTGCATACCAGACCTCAAAGACTTTCATCGTAAGGAGAGATGCAATGAATGAAGGACTTTGAAACATGCTTATGGCATATTTCCAAATGCTTACACAAATAAGAAACTAAACAGTTGAAAAGGAATGGCTAGCAATAACAATTGCAGCTAAGGGGTTCCATCTTGCTTACATCCAAAGTTGCAATACTGAACGTCCAAGGACCATGGAATGGGTAATATCATTCCAGAGCTACAAGTTTCAAGAGGAGAGCATTCCAGGAAAGTTCATTGTTGCAGCGGATTAAAATATAAAAAGAAATACATTTTTCCTATTCGTAAGTGCAGGATGTTGTCAGAACATTTGAAAGTATGAATTATGTTATTTTCCCATCACATTTCTAAATAGGATAAATTTGTATGGTTCCCCTAGCACTGTTTTCCGTGGTGCTACAATGTTGTAACATTCTAGAATTTTAATTACGATGCGTTATTTGTTAGATGTATATTAGGCAGTTCCTGGGTTATGTCAGCCCTGGTTTACGTCGTTCTGAGCTTATGGCGCTTTTCAAATATATTCATAAAAAATCTGTTCCTGGTTACAGCGTTTGTTCCAAGGTTACATCGCTTCAGTCCTACAGCAATGGAAGAATATTATTTGTACATTTTTTAAGGAAATTCTACAAGATCATGGATGCACAACTCACCAGAAGCAAGGTAATCAACTGGGAGGTCTGCAAGACAACCAAAAGATTAAAGGTGAGGCTTTAATCACTTTATTTTTAATTTTTAGCTTACATCGCGCTTCAAGAATGGAACTCCCAACATAACAGGGAGAAATTATTTGTTTAATGAGATGTCAATTTAGCACTGATACGTCAAATATGATTTTCTTGGAAAATTTACATAATTTATTTGTTCAATTGATGTTCAGTTTCCCCTTTCAGAGAATTTTCCCTTTTCAAGGAATATTAGAGTCGTCAACGAGAATTTCAAGGATTTTTCAAGTTTTTTTTACTGTGTTCCAAGAATTGCCAAGGAATTTTGATACGTTCCAGATAAATTCATGAAAGTATGATTTCTAAAAGAATTTGTCACATCAGAAAGCATTATAAGCTCTCTGTGCCTACTTGAGTTGATACATGTTCCACTCGGTTTCTATTTGTCTGGTTGCTGTTTATCTCCACTCTCTCTCCCAAGCAGTCACGAGCACAATGAAGCAGCCATGCTTGTTATTGATAAAATTTGAACCTATATTGGCTAACTAGAGCCATGTTATCAAATATATGATTCAATTTATTGATAATAAGAACTGCCTTACTCAAAATGAGCATAATAATAATGTCTTATACTTGACTGGAGAATTTATCACTTTTTTCGTAGGGAAAGAAAGAAGACCTGTAATAGTGAGAGTAATTATGATATCGGATAGATAACAACATGGAAAAGGCGACCAATTAGGAAAAAATCAAATTTGACTAAAAGTTTTGACACACCTGGTTGACAAATCCTGCCTGAAAATTGCCGTTGATGATAACAGCTGCGAAAGCTATGCCATTTGGAGGATGTGCAATTCTACAATTATTGTGTTAAAAATAAATATACTGAAATGAATGATTGAATGTTACTTTTCTTGCTTTTTTTCGGAAACTGAACGAGACAAACCATATACTATCATCTATTCTGATAATAAATGAACTAAAAGGAATGAATGCACTAAATGGAATAGTTTAATGTTATTTAGTCATAGTTTTCCCTGAAATTTAACAAAGGAAGCTGTACTACGTACCCATTTCTGAGCATAAATGTCGAGAGTAAGGTGTTGTCTTTATGTGTAATAAAATAAATATTAATATGTACCTGAAAACTATAATAATCATAATAATAATGGCAACTGCTGTTGAAAGTGATAGCTGCACCATCTACATTACTCTGGTAGAGAGCCTTCTCTATATTTTTTATTACAGCTTTTTCTCCGGTACTACTTACATCTATGGGCGAAGTGATCGACGAATCTGTATATCCGTATGGCCTCACTTTTCTTCCAGGAACTAAAATGTAGAGCATTTTATCTCCTTTCTTTTAATGTATATATATGTCGGGAATCCGTTCCCTCTATGTAAAATCATTCATGTATTTTCGTCTGCGAAGAAACACATTCACAGCAGGGGCTCTGTCCCTTTTTGTTTATGTTGTTCGTGCGTGCGTGACAGACACTACGCTTCCGTCCACACGCCACCTTATGTACAGCCTCATTTGCCAAATAAAGTTAGTTTGCTCGCTCTCCTCATATTACTCAGACCTCACAATTGGTGACCCAGGAGTAGGTGACCCAAGTAGTTTTGGCTTTGCCATTAAGGTACTAATTATCGCCGCTCACCTTCAGAGAACCTTTAGCGGACCCATACGATGCCTAGTCTAGGTTCTCTGGTACTCCTCAACGCCATTAGTGGACTCGCAATGGCATTTCTTCACAGGAGTGTTGTGGCGTTCAGTCTTACGGTTTGGCCCGCCGTTCACGACTTCTCGTCGACCGTAACCGTGAGTCTGACAATACGATGGAGAGTTCAGCGCATTCCTCTGTGTCCACCTCGACCCCGCGATCCTTCGCGCTTGAGTCCTCCTCAGGTAAAAGAAAAAACCAAACCATCAACGCAATATGCAGTGATGTCAGCAAAAAATTTCAAAGCCTCAGCTCCAAGATACAACTCAAGAGATAATAACTGTATTTATTATGCAAGAGAATATTGCAGATACAGAGAAAATTGCAGATTCAGACACAAAATGAATAATTATGATGAAGGAAGATAAAATATTATGGAAAAGTTGGATTTTTTAATGTCAGAATTTCTGGAAATGAATAAAAGAACAACATACCAGAACAGGAAAGAGACATGGGAAAATCCTTATTATTACCCATATTAAATGAAGGAGAAAACATGCAAACCATCATAGTGATGAATGCGCAGGGTTTAGTTACGAGTAACTCAAAAAGAAAAATAGAGTACTTAGAAGAACTAACCCAAATTAAAAAGAAAATAGATATAATGAATATAAGTGAAACCTGGTATTCCCAAGAGACTGGGATTGATGATCAAATAAAAGGGTTCCAAACTTATAGATCAGATAGAAAAAATAGGAATCAAAGGGGAACCGCAATATATGGGAAAGACAAAAAACAAGGAAAAATATATGAGAAATATAGTAACTCAGAATGTGAACTAATAGCGGTAGAATTTGAATCTGAAAAATTAATGAACATAGTAATATATAGACCTACTAATACTAAAGAGTTTGACTTAATAATAGAAAAATTGGATGATATATGTAGAAATCACAAGGATTGGACTATTCTCCTATCTGGAGACTTCAACTTTCCTTTCGTAGACTGGAAAGAACGAATAGGAGATTGTGGTTGTACTTATACATATAAAAAAGAGAGTAATAGTAGTGCAGAAGATAAGAGGCAATTCGAAAAGCTATTAGATATGCTACTAGAATACAACATTCAACAAATAAATCACCTGCCAACAAGAAAGGAAAATACTTTAGACCTAGTATTTGTGAACGAGATGAATTATGTTAAAGAAATAATAGTTTATAATGCGAGTATTTCAGACCATAATGTCATAGAATTAACAGTCCATTCCAAAGCAAGTGAAAACAGAGATAAGCAAGAAATGAAAAAGTGGGAAGGATATGGAAAATACAACTTCTACAGTAAAAATATAAAATGGTCAGAAATAAATGAAGAATTAAACAAAGATTGGGATAACATTTCGTAAGTGATGACATAAGGGTAAATACGGAGATATTATATAAAATATTAGAGAAAATAGTGGATAAATATATACTGAAGAAGAAAAGTAAACATCAGTCATGCATACCAAGAGACAGAAGGATCTTGTTCCAGAAAATCAGAAAGTGGAAAAAAGGTCTTGCAAAAGAAAAAAATGCATGGAAAGTTAGAGAACTAAAAAGTAAGATAGAAAATGCAGAACAAAAGATTATACAATCAAAAGAAAATGAAAAATGGGACTTGGAAGAAAAAACCCTAATAAATATCAAGCAAAACCCCAAACTATTATACTCATACGCGAAAAAGATGAATAAAAGAAGAATAGAAACAGGCCCTCTAAGAATTGAAGGGAGATTAACGAATGAAAAAAAGGAAATTTGCAACATATTGGCAGAACGATATAAGAGAGAATTCACTCCTAGAATAGATAATGAAGATAATGATATAGAAGTAAGGGACGAAAATAGTGAATATTTAGCTGACATAGATATGATGAAGCTGATATTGTGCAGGCTATTAATGAAATTAAAAATGGAGCTGCAGCAGGGCCTGATGGAGTTCCTGCTATTTTGTTAAAGAAAGTAGTTCATTCTATCGCAAAGCCACTTGCAATATTATTAAGACAAAGTGTGGATACAGGCACGATTTATGATGAGCACAAATTAGCATATATTACCCCTACATTCAAAAGTGGATCAAGACTAGAGGCAAGTAATTATAGGCCTGTGAGTCTAACATCACATATTATGAAAGTGTATGAAAGGGTAATGAAGAAAAATATTATGAAACATTTAATAAAAAATAATCTGTTTAATATAGGACAACATGGTTTCGTACCCGGAAAAAGTACACAAACCCAACTGTTAGTCCACCGTGAAAACATAAACAAAAATATGAAAAGCAGAAATGAAACAGATGTGGTTTATCTTGACTTTGCAAAAGCTTTTGACAAGGTAGACCATAATATATTAACGAAGAAAATTAGAAAACATAATATAGTGGATAAAGTAGGAAGATGGTTAAAAGAATTTTTACACAACAGAATACAGATAGTTATCGCAAATGATGAGAAATCAGATGAAGCTAAGGTAATTTCCGGTGTGCCACAAGGTATGGTGTTAGCTGCATTACTGTTTGTTATTATGATTGCAGACATAGACAGTAATGTTAAGTACTCGGTAGTGAGTAGTTTCGCCGATGACACAAGAATAAGTAGAGAAATTACTTGTGATGAAGATAGGAACGTGCTACAAAGAGACCTTAACAAAGTATATGATTGGGCAGAGGTAAATAGGATGGTATTTAACTCTGATAAATTTGAATGAATAAACTATGGAGACAGAGAAGGAAAGCTATATGCATATAGGGGACCTAATAATGAGACAATCACAAATAAGGAAGCAGTTAAAAAGACCTTGGTGGGATGATGAATAGGAACATGTTATGCAACTATCAAATAGCAATTCTATTGGCAAAATGTAAAGCAAAAATGGGAATGTTGTTACGGGACTTCAAAACAAGAAAAGCTGAACACATGATTATGTTTTATAAAACATATGTTCATAGTCCACTTGAATATTGCAATATGATATGGTACCCACACTATCAAAAGGATATTTGCACAATAACGAAGAGTGTACCAAAGGTCCCCTTTACAAGCTAGAATAGAAGAAGTTAAGGACCATGACTACTGGGAAAGACTACAATCCTTAAAATTATATAGTTCTAAAAAGAGAGAGAACGCTACATGATAATTCAGGCATGGAAACAGATAGAAGGAATAGCTGAAAACATCATGGAGCTAAAAATATCAGAAAGAGCAAGCAGAGGTAGATAAATAGTGCCCAAAACTATACCAGGAAAAATAAGGAAAGCACACAGGACATTAATCCACTACGCATCAGCATCGATAATGCAGCGTCTATTCAATGCGTTGCCAGCTCATCTGAGGAATATAACAGGAGTGAGCGTAGATGTGTTTAAAAATAAGCTCGACAAATATCTAAACTGCATCCCAGACCATCCAAGATTGGAAGATGCAAAATATACCGGAAGATGTACTAGCAACTCTCTGGTAGACATTAGAGGTGCCCCATACTGAGGGACCTGGGGCAACCCGAACAAGATGTAAGGTCTGTAAGGTAAGGACCGCACCATTGGAGCTACACCATGTCAAGCTGTTGCCCTTCTGCAGTGAGGATGTGGCAACATGGCTGTAACCGGCAGAAATACAGGGTGATTAAAAAAGAAAAGAATGACCCTATTTCATGATCAAATATTTAGTAAGTAAATGCATGAATCAGAATGAGGGAGTGGGTGTTTGTAAGATCAGATTTCCCAGTTTTCTACAAGTTGGAGCATTTTTAAATGAAAAACTGCCTCAGCGATGGATTGGTCGGATAGAGGCCCAAGACAGTGCTCTTTGTGCTTGGCCTCCTAGATCTCCTGACCTCACAGTTTGCGATTTTGGGGCTTGTGAAAGATAAAGTCTTTGTTCCGCCATTGCCAACTGACCTGGAAAACTTCAAACATCGAATAACAACAGCAATTAATTCCATTGATCATGATGTGCTTCAACGTGTTTGGGAAGAATTCTCATATCGTATTGATGTTGTTCGTGCTGCAAGGGGGGGGCCATATTGAGCACTTGTAACATGTGAAATAAAACTTGACTTTTAGTAGAATACTTGTATTATAAGTTTTATTTTTTGCTATTTTTCCTTCATAAAATATTTAATCATTAAATAGGGTCATTCTTTTTTAATCACCCTGTACATTTCCAGATCCACAGCATCACCTGGGACAGCACCAAGACGGACTTCATCGCCGGAACCCTCACAGCAGATGCCTTCAAACACAGCCAGCATGGGGAGCTGCCCTGCAAAGGCCTGAAGAGGGAGCTCATTCAGGCCTCCTCCCTCCCAGTTCCCCAGCAGGCCACCCAAATTTTCGATTTTGTGGTCAACCCCACGACCACCTCGGATCCCAGACTGGCCTGACACAAGCTCCAGGACCTGGTCCTCCTGCCAGAGGTGGACCACCAAGGACGAAGACAGGAGGTGAGCATCCTTCGCCAGCTGGCGCCTGAAGTCCGAAGCCAGATCTCGAATACTGAGACCATGGAGATGGAAAGTCTTGGTGGACGTGGCCCACCAGCGCCTTCTCCATACCTAGACCTGCCTCTCCCTCCCACTCGCGAGAGGACCAAGGGTGCCCACCATCTGCTCCATCCTTCCCCACAACAGATACGCCTCCCTTCTCCAGGAGTTTCCAGACGTCTCCGCCCGAGCTTCGCCAGGTGACTGGGGCCGCGCCCAAGCACAGTGCCTTCCACCATATTGAGACCAAGGGCCCCCCGACACACGCCAAGTTCCGCCGCCTCCTGCCGATGCTCCTCCAGGAAGCCAAGACCATGTTCAAAGAAATGGAGAAGATGAGGATCTGTAAAACGGCAGTGAGTCTGTCAGTATCCCCCCTCCACATAGTGAAGAAGGCAGACGGTACGTGGAGGCCCTGCGGTGACTACCAGTGCCTGAACCTCGTCACCACACCCGACAGCTACCCCCTGCCAAACATGCAGGACCTCACTGGGCCCCTCCACGGCACCAAGGTCTTCTTCAAGATCGACCTATTAAAGTCGTATTTTCAAGTCTCTGTCCATCCCAATGACATTCCGACAACAGAGATCATCACGCCCTTTGGATCCTTTGTGTTCGCCTTCTCCACCTTTGACCTGCAGAATGCTGGGGCCACCTTTCAATGCCTCATGGACAGCATCCCGGAGGAGCACCTGAATCATGTCCGGGCCATCCTCAAGCGCTTACAGGAGAACGGACTTGTCCGTTTTGACAAATGCACCTTTGGCGCTGAGAAGGTGGATTTTCCCGGCCACGAAATTACAGCAGAAGGAGTTCGTCCCATGGTGTCAAAGGTGGCCGCAGTGGAGAAGTTCCTGACACCGATGACTGTCAAGGCCCTCCAAGAATTCATCAGGATGGTGAATTATTACCGAAGGTTCATCCCGGACATCGCCCACACCATGTGCCCTTTGACCAAGGTCCTGAACAGCAAACCTAAGAAGCTGACATGGGGAGAAGACCAGCAGCTCACCTTCGCCTGAACCAAGTCTTCCCTCACCAAGGTCACCACCCTGGCTCACCAGGACCCCAATGAACCCCTGATGCTCATCACCGATGCCAGCAACATCGTGTGCGGCGCCGTTCTGGAACAGCTGGTCAACAGTCCCCACAGTGCTAGCCTTCTTCAGCAAGAAGCTCAAACCCGCCGAGATTCGCTACAGCACATTCGACCGCAAGCTCCTTGCTGTCTACCAAGCCATCCGCCACTTCAAATATCTCCTGGAGGGCGTCCCCTTCACCATAAGAACGGACCACCAGCTGCTGGTCCACGCCTTCATCAAGGTGGGCGATGCCTGGTCTGTGAGGCAGCAACGTCATCTTGCGGCTGTCTCTGAGTTCGGGTGCTCCATCGAGTACGTCCCCGGCAGAAGAAATCCTGTAGCCCACGCCCTCTCGAGAGTCGAGATCAACTCCCTTCACCTCGGCATTGACTACAAAGACCTAGCATGTGAACAAGCTTCCAACCCAAAAGTACCAGCCTACAGGACCGCCATCACCGCCCTTCGCTGGGAGGACATCCCCTTCGGCCCTTCCAGAACAATGCTCCTCTGTGATACCAGCACAGGGACGCCCTCGTCCCCTGATACCCGCCTCCCGCAGGAAACAGGCATTCCACATCATTCACGGCCTCTCGTATCTGTTGCCCTGCACGACAACCAAGCTCCTGATGGAGAAGTTTGTCTGGCACAACATCAGGAAGGGCGCTCAGGAGTGGACAAGAAACTGCATCGCATGCCAGAGTAGCAAGACAGGAAGGCACACCAAATCGGGGATATGCTCTTTTCCCCAGCCCAGGTGAAGATTCGGACACATTGACGTCGATGTCGTCGGGCCTCTTCCTCCATCTGATGGTGCTAGACAGTGACCAACCGGTCTACCACGTGGCCCAAGGCCACCCCAATGTCATAAACCACTGAAGACGCCTGTGCCGAAGCCCTCCTGACCAGCTGGATCAGCCGCTTCGGAGTGCCTGACAACGTCACGATGGACCGAGGACCTGGCTTCACATCAGACCTCTTGTCTTCCCTGGCACGCCTGATGAGCAAGCACCACACCACAACGTCCTACAATCCTGCAGCCAACAACATGGTGGAAAGGGTCCACTGCTCCCTCAAGGATTCCTTAATAGCACACTGCCAAGGCCCAGATTGGAAGGGTCCTCCTCGGTCTCCGTACCGCCCCAAGAGCCAATGGCAACCCTTCCCCAGCAGAGGTATACGGGGAGACCCTGACAGTGCCAGGTGAATTCTTCCCCGCCGACACCGATGATCCTGATATTCCCCTGGCTAAGTTGCATGCTGCCGCCCAGAAGTTCGTTCCCTGTCGAGAGACGTATGTCAACAGGACGAAGGAGTTCCGCCCGTGAGCCCTGGACTCCTGCAGGTTCGTTTTCATGAGGAACGATGCTGCACGCCTGCCCTTGATGAGGTCCGCCATCATCCGCGACGAGGACAACCCTGCTGAAGGCCTTCGCAAAACCCCGATGCGGCTGGTTCCTGTCAGTGCCCCTAAACGTCGTCGAGGTGCCGCCCAAGGAAAGCAGTCGAACCCTCCAGACCCACTACCAGGGGCAGCATCTTGCTTTCCGGCCCTCAAGATGACGAGGACACACACGACGCCCTTCAACCGAGGGAATCACGAACATGAGGACTCCTTCAGCTCCCCGCAAGATTCTGTTAGTCATCCAACGATTCTATATAATCATTGTCTTGGGGGGGAGTATTTGTAAGGACGACATTCGGGTGAATGTTCGCCCTTCCATTGTAAAAATCTGTATATCCATATGTCCTCCCTTTTCTTCCAGGAACTAAAATGTAGAGCATTTTAAGCCCTTTCTTTTGATGTATGTATGTCAGGAATCCGTTCCCTCTAAGTAAAATCATTCATGTATTTTCGTCTGTGAAGAAACACATTCAAAGTGGGGGCTCTGTCCCTTTTTGTTTATGTTGTTCGTGCGTGCATGATGGACACTACACTTCCATCGGCACACCGCCTTATGTACAGCCTGCCGAATAAAGTTAGTTTGCTCGCTCTCCTCATATTACTCAGACCTCACAATTCTATTTACAGATTATTATGATTATATTATCAATATCATTATTATTTACTCTAATATCCTGTTCTAGAGGTTTTGTTTGTAAAAAATTTACATCCTGTGCGTTACAGGCTTTGCCTCATGTTCGAGACTGGAGATGTGTGAGCGTATGTATTTTACACCGATACAAGATTGTGGTTGATTCTGATTACTGAACAGTTTGCACTTGAACCTGATCAGAGATGTGGCCTCTATAGCTATATAGACAGAATAAAGGCTTAACCGACGATGCTTTTCAATGGACATGTCCCCATGTTATGTGACATTTCATCTCTCTAAATAGTGTTGGAAATTAGTCAGCATTCTGTGCAGCTGTATTTAAGCCTAATCAGACGAGTAACATTGATCAAGGATGAAATCAAGGAAAATGAAATGGCTTTCAGGGAAATTTAAGGACATTTTGGCTGTTATTTCCAGGAAAATTCATTTCAATGAGTGGAAGCACTACCTACTATGTAGTACTACATGTATATTGAAAATTACGTCATGTTCTAATTCTCTGTAGTGAGGTGCAGCCTATTGTGTACCAGCATGTATGAGAACTGTTGACATATTACTAAACAAAATTCTGAATAATAAGCATCTAAACCAAAGTAACTCATCCAAATAAAGTTCCAGAATATTACCGTAAATGAAAGACATCATCTAGTCTCAAACTGCAACATAGAAAACGGCAGGTACCTACTAGGTGCATATACAAAAGAAACAAAATCTTCATCACACAACGCAGATATTGATAAGATTATTTGAGACAAGTGTGTCTGAGGTGGAAAAACATTAATGGTACAGAGTTAGCCAAGGGATATAAAAGTAAAAGATGATGTTCCTCAATCAAATGTTTTGTGCAATTACATTATCTATATAGGAAGGGCAGATCACCACAATTGGTTGGCTGGAAAGTTTGAAAAATCTCTTAAGGGAAGGTGAAAAGTTACCACTTGACTGAGAGTTCAGTGATGGTACGGAGTGCGACTCGAGGAAGAAAGGAGCCACGCACCATCACTGATCCATCAACGAAACTGCTGAAACCTCGTTCAAGAAACCAATGTCATGAATCACTTTTGATAAATGTCATGAATCACTTTGTACAGAATGCTTTGCCCTGTGTTGCAGAGAGTGAATGCTTAATATTCTGTTCAGTTGCCAGTAGAAATCTTCGTAATTTGCCCAGTTTGTGTGCATAAAAGCTTTATTCTTTTGCATGTTATTTTTCACGCATTTTGTTAATATAATATCCTAAAACTTTGCTAAAAATACAAACATAAAAGCTTGAGCTATAATTGGCAAGGGACTCAACACAGAATATAGAAAACTTCACAACAGCACAGAAGAAAAAATGGATTTGGTAAAAAAAAATAATTTTGGATGAAAAATGGCACCTTGGAGAATAGTCAAGTAAAAGAACTCCAAAGCAACACTGACTAAAATACTAAAAAATCTCTATGGACATATTTATTCTACACTACTTTAGGTAACATGGAATGATGTCAACTTACCGCCCGCACGCTACGAAGACAAATCACTAATCCCACAACTCCAGTGCAATAAACACCATACTGCAAAAGACATTAATACCAATATCAGTTAATCATGAGCATTTTAGAAGAAATAGAGTTCTTCTGATAATTCACATTCTTATCAAATTTATCCTTTGCACATCCCTAAAAGAGTAAGAAGAAAATGCAACTACAGAGAAATCTACCCCAGTGTTGCCATAACTACTCTTGTTTATCATAACAATAATAATAATTAATAATAGTGACGGACTACTGGATAAATGAACAATGCCTGACCCATCTAAACTTTAACCATACATATGTATAGGAATCATGGTGATGTGATAAAAATTCACACACAAATACATACACACACACACACACACACACACACACACACACACACATATATATATATATATATATATATATATATATATATATATATATATATATATATATATATATCAGTCATATCACATTACCGTGATTCATATACAAATATCGAACTACAAATGTCCTTTAATATCTAATTCTCTCTACCTCGGAATTAATATATTTTCATATATGTTTAACCGAGGGGGAATTTTATTAAGCGATAATAGGATGGGCGATCGCCAGGCTCGAACCAGCGAACTCTCAATCCGAGGACTGGCAGTGAAGCCTAAAACCACTACGCCACCGCAAGAGATATAAGTTCATGCCGCCTCCCAACTGAAATACCTGTCGCGCACAGGTATTTTTTGTTTTTGGAGACTGCACAAGCCCATCTCGTCCTCAGTAGCGTAGTAGTGCTTTTGCCCGCACGTAGTCATTATATCAGTCATATCACATTACCGTAATTCATATACAAATATCGAACTACAAATGTCCTTTAATTTCTAATTCTCTCTACCTCGGAATTAATATATTTTCATTCGCGGATTTCTCTCGGGAACATTTCCCCCCATTATTCGCAGAAAATTTGCCTATTCACAGTATTTTTCTACGGGAAATATCCAGAAATTCCTGTTTTTTAATCAATTTCATCATAAAATGCACTTTTTGTGATAAAACTATTAAAAAAAACTAAGTACAAACATTTTTAGTGGGTTTTTCTTGAGTTTTAACTACAAAACAGGCTATTTTCAGCGTTTGTATAGGGGTTCCAACTATTCGCGAGGTCTAGTATCCCTTAAACGCCTACTGGACGTATTATACGTCGACTAAAATTGTATGTCGGGTGCTTAATTGACGTACAATACGTCGACTGCAAAAAGTTTTTTTAAATATTCGCGGAAAAATAGTTATAGGCCTAGTTTGAGAAAAATTTTAAATCACGCACCTTGAGGGATTCTGGGAGTTCACGGATCAAGCCGTTGTTTTGTTTACAAGCGTTACCCAGGCACGCATGCGTGAATTGCTTTCTTCTCGCGCCAGCAAGCATCAGCGACGCGTTGTCGGAGAGCGATCTCTTGCCGCATTCGTGTTTTGCAGAACTTTTGCGAGTGTTAAAGTATTTGTGACATAACAGGACGTTCACAGAGATGTCCCAATGTCGTCAGGAGCGTGAAAGGCGAGTATTGCCTGTCGGTAGTGATTGTGTGAGGCGAGTTTTGGACTTGGATGCTGGAGAGGGACCAAGCACCCAAGGTGACCCAGCTTTCCAACGCCATGTTGTGCGGCTTCGTGTGGCCGAAAGTGTCCAAGGACCACATCGTGTGCCTTTTACGACCCCCAGGAAGCATCGGGGTGTCCTGAGGGGCATTCCTAAACATTTGGGAGGCCTCCAACAAAAGGACATTGATAAGTACATGTTGGAGCTCGATCGAGAGCAGCTCAAAAGTCCTCATTTTGATGGCAGTTGGTCATCTAGTGACAAGGACATCATGCCCAATGTAAGTGATGATGAATATTTGGCCCCAATGTCTGTACGGGAGCCACAGCCTGAAAGTGAGATCGAATTTAGTGGTTTTAGTGCATATGAGGGAGAGTCTGAGGAGGAGGAGGAGTCGCTGACTTTTGTTGTTGGGGACAAAACAGAGAGCGAGGGTGAAAGCGAGGGAGATGGGCCAGTGGGTTGAGAGTGCGAAGCCATGCCCGAGCACGTGCGCCTGCGTGCGCACAGGCCCGTAGACGGTCGCAACATCACGCCAGCCTAGGTGAAGGCTGTTCGTCCGAAAGTGATGAGGGGTGGTTGGAGGACCCCACCTCATCTAACATGCACCCATTCACGGCAGCACCTGGACTCACTGTACCTGTTCCTTTCACTGCACTGGGGTTCATTCAGCTGTTCCTGACACGGGAATTGCTGGAATACCTCGTCGCAGAGACGACGGATTACGCTCAGTACTGCCGTGACGAACTGCGGACGACGTTGTCGTATCGCTGGCGGCGCTGCAACCTCACGGACATGGCGCATTTTGGGGCTCCACATATTTTTTGGAATGATGCCTGCTGCCGACGTCAGGCAATATTGGAGGCAGAATTTTTTTTTCAGTATGCCGAATGTGCCTGGCATTATGGCCCGTGATAGTTTCCTGGTGTTGGACAGGTATTTCAATGCCTTCAATTGAAGGGCCATACCCCGGAATAACCCCGACTGCCTCATCTTTGTCTGCCCAGCGTTAGAGTACATTCGTGAACAGCGCCAATTTCTCGTGGTTCCTGATGAGGGGATGATGCCTTACAAAGGACGTCTCAGTATAAAAGTGTACAACCCCAAGAAGCCAAAGGAATATGGTGTAAAATTATTTTTTATTACGGAGTCCAACAATGGATACGTTGTGGACTTCTCAGTGTATTCCAGGGTCTTCTCCACACTGCGAGACACTGTCTTCGGTCTTGTGGATCGTTTCCGTAACCAGGGATGCCACCTGTTTATGGATAATTATTATAACTCGGTATCCCTGGCCCAGGAACTGTATGAAGCAGGTGTGCACGTCAGTGGTACCCTTCGGTTGGTGTGCAGGGCCCCAGATATCTTCAAGAGGTTTGCTAGCCAGCAGCAACATCTGGCAAGAGGAGAAACAGAGTGGCAGCAGAAGGGAGATGTCTTCGTCATCTGTTGGAAGGGGATCCGACTCGTGCCCATGATTACGACGAGTCATGAGCCCATCCAAGAAGAGATCGTGCAGCGGAAGAAGACACGTCGGCAGGGCTGAGTTACGTATGAGGAGTTTCGTGTCCAGCGGCCTACTGTCACTGGGCACTACAACAGGCACATGGGAGGAGTTGATCTCTCTGATCAACTCATCCAGTATTATCCCTTCGCCTGGAGAACCAGGAGGTGGACACAGAAGCTCCTCAAATACATCCTTCAGTTGGCCATCCAGAATGCCTACATCCTCTACTGTGGGTACAATTCCGACCCCCGGAGGTTGTCCCACATCCAGTTTCTCGAGGTGGCCGGGAATGCCCTCATAAACTTCAATCCCGATGAGAGTGGCCTTCCATCACCGGTCGTCCTGCTGCTGCCGCTGCTGCCGCCGCCCTTGCTGCCGCTGCCCTGCTGCCGACGCCCCTGCTGCCGCCGCCCCAGATGATGTTGCCCGCTCTCAGATTCCGACTTCCCGTTGGATAGTGGACCCTGTGTGTCGGCTGCAGCCAGGGGATCACACACTGGAGCTCCTGGAAGGGCGCAGGCAGAAACAGTGCCGGGTGTGCCATATGAATGGCATAAGAAGAGACACCCGGTACATCTGTCACACCTGCCAGGTAGCACTTTGCTGCAAGTACGGAGAGTGTGACCACAAATACCACACTGAGGTCATATATTGGAATGCGCCAACCCAAGGGACACTGGAGGGTGCAGCGGACCGCCGAAGTGCGGCCCGTAGGCAGTAAGGGCGCGCATCTCCCTCCTCCACCTGTACCTCATCATGTCGAGAGGAAAAAAATGCAAGACTCTTCAATGGAGGAGGGAGAAAACAAGAATAGAACGAAGAGTCAGGATTACGAGTGAGTATTCTGCATTGATTTTATATTTAGTTTTATATTTATTACAAGTTTTTATATATCTGTATTTAATGATGCTTTGTATATTATTTCGTTTTCTGCAAAAAAAAAAGTTTTCACCTGCATTCCTTTTAGTTACGTATTTGTACCAAAATTTAAAAAATATAATATATATATATATATATATATATATATATATATATATATATATATATATATATATATATATATATATATATATATAAGTCCTATCACATTTCCGTGATTCATATACATATATCGAGCTACAGTGTCCTTTAATATCTAATACGCTCTACCTCGGATTGGTATTTTTTGGTAAGCAAAAAATCTAACATTCTAGTGATATTCAATCATTTACCTTCATTTTGCAACAGATGGGAAGTCTTTAGCACAATATTTCGATTTATAGTGAATTTTTGAAAAAAAACTTTTTCCTTCCCTCCGCGTGCGGTAACTCGGCCGAAAATCTCAGAAATGCTTGAGTCACCTTGTCGTAATTTTCGCACCAATTTTATATTGGGCCCTACATAAAGTGTTATCCATGAAAATGTGTGCAATTTCATGTAGAATACAAACAAAAATAACTCATGGTAGTAGCTTTTATCAGTTTTGAAATGTTTTCATATAAATCACGATAAATAAAAAAAACTTGACCTTCAGTCAACTTTAACTCAACCGAAATGGTCGAAACTGCAATTGTAAGCTAAAACTCATACATTCTAGTAATATTCAATCAATTACCTTCATTTTGCAACAAACGGGAAGTCTCTAGCACAACATTTCGATTTATGGTGAATTTTTGAAAAAAACTTTTTTTACATCCGCATGTTACAAATTCATGCATCATTTTGTGATAATATTTTCTCTGTGTTGCTTTGATCGTTTTACAACATGTTATATACCAAAATCATCGCAATTTAGTGTACAATACAACGAAAAAAATTAACTCATTAGCTTTAACCGTTTTGCTCACAGCGTGATTTGTATACAATTATATATGAAAATTACTTTTGTGCTTTCATATATTCCAATATTTATATATGATAATGATATTTTTTTCATTTCTGATGTGTGCATACTAAACTTCAGGCAATGACCAAAAAAGGAACCAAAAATGAACTCTTAATCTTAAAAACTAACAGTGCTGTGATTTTTTGAAAAAAAACTTTTTTTCCGCTTCGGCGCTAACTCCTGAACGCCGCCGGCATACGAGAGACACTTTGGGAATTAGTGGCTCGGCGTTTAAGGAGTATACCTCCCCCATAAATACAGGGGGACCACTGTATATATATATATACATATATATATATATATATACTATAATATATATATATATATATCATTAACTTTGTGGTTCCTTTCAAGAGCAATGGATCTGAGTTGCGGTAATTTAAGGCCAAGAATGAATTATAAAACCATAACCAAAATGGAAAAAATTAAAGATTATGACTTATGAGACAAGAGCCAGAAGGTCATGATACCAAATGGCCTGAGTCCATTTGGGTGCCACCAGAATCACCCGAAGATTTGGAGTGATCAGCGCCAGGACCACCAATCATCGAGATACCTCAAAAGACATATCCCGTGTAAATGTGCCCAAGCTGAGACCAGGTTGAACACTCTTATGAACACCTGGGGAGTGGTCGAGAGCCCGAAACAGAATGTCCTGAATTGGTGGACCGTCTACCTGAGGACGAGACGGAGGTACTTGCGGGAGGATTTGTGGATGGGTATCTAGAAATGCACATCCTTCAAGCCCACCGTAAGCATGAAGTTGTTCTCCCTGATAGAGGAAAGCACTGTTCGTGTTGTCTTCATCTTGAACCGAGTCTGGTGAACGAATCGGTTCAGGGAAGAAAGGTCTATGACCAGTCTCCATCCCCCCGAGGTCTTCTCTACGAGAAAGACTCTGCTGTAGAATCCTGGGGACCAGTCTGACACGACTTCTACAGCGTCCTTGCTCAGCATCTTGACTTCTTCCACTATGGCCTGGTGCATCAGCAACCCTATTATGTATGAAGGTAGCCAGACCAGGTGGCTGGTGAGGGGTGGCAGAGACTCGAAGGGGAGTAGATATCCCTCCCGAAAGAAGTCCACAATCCAGGTCTCTGCTCCATGTCACTGCCAAGTTGCCTAATAGCTCGACAGGCACCCCCCACCAGTGGCAGCAGCTGGAGGGGAATGCCAACCCTAGCATTTTCCCTTCTTCTTCTTACCCTTATTCCCCCATCCTGAAGGCAAGGAGGGCTGATAGGGGCGTGACATCACTCTCTCCAAAGAGGAAGAAGGCTGGGTAGTTCTTCGGTTTCCCTTAGAAGTGTTCGTCTTCTTCAGGGCAGAGGAGGTGCTAGCTAGACTTGAAGGTCTAGCCGCAGTGGAACACGAAGACCTCCCTGATGGACAAGCTGGTATTTGTCGTCATCCCTGCGCTTGTCTACCACAGCATCCACCTGTTCTCTGATGAGGAGAGAGGTGGAACCCAGCAGCAGTCTGTTGCATAAAGTCAGTACCAACTCAGGGCCAAGGAACTTTGTAACTTGAGAGAGGACAGCGTCACATCTCTTGAGCACTAGGTTTGCCCACAGGTTTGCTGTCTGGTGGGCCTGGTAGGAAATACCCCAACTGGCACAGTCTCCTGAAAGCCAAGTCTTCCCCCAGGATGATGGCCCCAGAGGAAGCAGCGACTCTAGACACTGTGAAGGACCACAGGTCTAGCCAGGAGACTGCCTGAAGAGCTGCCACTGCATCAGCCTCCAGCATTGCTCCTTTCCTGCTGAAAGAGAGATACACACTTGCTCGTCAGGTGCTGCAGCGACAGACCGGGACCCAAACAAACCAGGTCCACGTCTACCCGTTTTATCGGTAAAGGCCCAACAACAGCAGCCTTTTCGAGACCTTGGGTTACTTCTTGGGTCCTCTAAAGGCTTCATGACAAGACGAGCATTCTCCAGAAAAGGAGTCCATGGTCGCTTCCCCGATTGTTATGCTGACGTATCAGTGCTACAATCTCTGCAAAAGTCCTCTGAATCTCGGGGGTGTCTGAGTCTCTGGGTACAGGACCTTCGAGTCCTTCGAGCGACCAGTCCTCCCAATCAATTATCCTGAGGTTAAACCTCACCAGACCGCCTAGGTCCTTCCAAACAACGCTTGCGTATGTCTGGTGGGGCCCTAAAACCCTTACAGGAACTAGGCCCGCGACAGTGAATCACGAGGAGAGCCCTCCAAAGGATTCCTACTATTTGCCTCGCCCCGCCCGGTGTAATCTGAGTAGAGAGAATAGGAGAAGAAGATTGGATGCTCTCATTCCTTCTAACAGCGTCACTTTCGGAGGGAATGAGCCGCATCCTTGTGTCAATCCGTGGTGATGACAAGGACATGGGTCTAGGAGAATGCGATCGCCTTGGCAAAACGCTTTCCAGAGGTGAATGCAGAGGTTCTCACCTTGCTGCAGGAGTGCCGCTACCAGCAGCAACGTGGCTAGCAGTGACATAGCTAGCAGTGTCATGACTATCAGAGCTGTGTCCACCAGCAACGTTGCTAACAGCCTGGCAAAAACATGCATCATCCTCATGAAGCATCCCAGCCCTCTTTGATGTCAAAACCTCCTTTTAGTTTTGCCAGATGTCTTGCTTTGAGGAAAAGTGACATCGACACTGGCCCCTGCAGAAGAACCAAGCTTGGTCTTCACAGGTGGGTCAGAACCACGGCTCGGTCCCTGCTCTCTCCCTGTACCACTGCCATAGGGAAGAGAAGACTCCCTTTCCTTGGCTGTGGATGTACATCCTCCTTCAGGTGGTCGTACAATCAGAGACGCTTGCGAACAAGACTTTGACACAGTCCCTGTCCCTCGAGCAGCGCCCTTAGGAGCAGAAGCTGGAGAAAGAACCTTGGTTTGAGCTCCAGAGGCTGCCAAGACCCTGGTCACTGGGGAAAGCATCTTGGTACCCACTTCTGAAGAAGCAGGAGAGCGAACAAGAGAGCCAAGTGCTTCCTCCCCGAAAGGAGGCATACCTGTAGAAGTCCCGAAGCGAGACTTCTTCGGGGGCGGAGAAGCTACCTTCCCCTTCTTAGGCCGTGAAGCCTTCGCAGGGGGAGGTGAGGCTGCGGCAGATGACAACGATGATGATGAGGATGAAGGCGAAGCTGAAGGCGACGACACCCTCTTGGATCTCTTCTTTTTCTTCACCTTTCTCTTCTACAGCTTCCGCAGTAGAGTTGTCAGGAGCTGGTACATGGGCAGATCGAGGGATGGGAGCAGGAACAGGTGCAGGTACAGAGGCCAGAACAACAGCACAAATGCCAGGAGGTGTCATCTCTGTCACGACCAGGGTAGACAGAGGGGTGGTAACCCCTGGGACAGACAGTAGTGCCACACAAAAACCAGGAGGGGGAGGCATTGCAGAGACAGGAGCTGGCAACTGGTAAGCTGGTAGGTGTGGTCTGGTCCCCATTACTACCGTAGAAGACATGTTCATCAGGTGATAAGACCAGACCAGGTTAGGAGGCATGTAGTAGCTGGGGCAGCTGTGGTGATGGTGGACGTGATGACTGCATGCGTTACTGCACTGCTGGCACCTCTATTAAGGTGTGATGGCAAAGCCTGGATTGATGGCGAGCCAGCTAGACCCAAGAAAGTTCACACTTGTTCTAAGCCTGACACATCACCTGCAGAAGCAAAAGTCAGGTTAATTGGGGGGTCACCCTCATTCCAAAGGTGAACCTTCAAAGCAAGGGAAGGCCCCATAGGAAGTGATCCCACCCCTTCTTCTTCCCTCTCCGACTTGTCAGAAGGAGCAGAAGAAGTGGAAGTCTCCCCCGAAGGAGTGATAGCAAGTATGAGACGATTGCCGGGAGAGAGGAAGGAAGAGGTAAGATTAGGTACAGTAGGTGTGGTGGGAGGTGTCTTACCTCCGGTCACAGACTTAAGTCTTCCTGATATATTTCCTCCTCCTGGTAAACTTCCCTCACTGCGTCGCAGACCAAACGGAACACCCCGTACACGTCATCCAGATTACACTCTTGCCCCCGGCATGATGAGCAAAGGGCATAAGGATCAATTTCTATTGAGGCATGGATTTTGCTGCACCTCCTACCCTCCACCCTAAGGCAGCACCAGCTGGGGGCAGAGGACACAGGCTGTTGCAATTCATGGGTTTGCATGATCTATTTCACAAACTCACTATCACAACAAATAATCACAATAAAAAAAACAAGGAAAAGTCCCACCAGGACTGAAAAGAAAAGAGCAATAAACAATCGGGTAGAGAGCAGTGAAGATCACGTCTATCCACAACGATGTCTGAAAGCAAATTAGAATGTTTACATCTGGTCGGAGGGACTACCAACGACCGGACCGGTAGTTAACTACCGAACCGCCTTGTTAAAGAATTCAGCGGCCGTGCCCAGTAGATGGCAGATGTTCCAGTGTAATTACCCGGCCTCATCGCGTTCGAATTCTGCAGCTTAATCCACTTGCTCTGGCTTAATTATTGGACGTTCAGGCATCAGTGAAAGCAAATGGCTGGTTTTTAAAGCTTTGAATCAGAGATCTTTCATAGAAGTAATGGAAGAATCATAGTGGCTACTGATTTTCAATTAATGTTATGTTATTTTGACTTGGGGATGTTCATAATTTAGAACAATATATATATATATATATATATATATATATATATATATATATATATATATATATATATAAATGTATAATGAAAGTGATACAGCCTGGATGCTATAGGCTTGGGATGTGCAGTTCTCAAGACACGACTACAACTTCATAAAAAAATTTAAACTTTCTATTGCCCTGCCACTGCACATTTACTTTCCTCTAACATCGAAACTAACTCACACTAGCAACAGCCATGCTAACAAAGTTAGCTGTCTGTTGCACATTGCCATAGAGCTTATCTAGCAATTGGATAGCTACTTCGTAGTTTTCCTGTGTGTGAACCTTTAGGTCGGGTTTAGTTCTAAATGATTGTGTACCTATGCGTTAAACAGTTGTCTAAAGGTTTTACATTCGCTAAATTCTCCTGTATTGGTTGGAAGGTTGGCAATCGAATTTCTTTAAGTTTACCCTGAGAAGGTTGATAGATCTGAGCAAGTTGTGATACCCGGGCCTGAATGGCACTTTTAGCGGCTCCAGCCTCGCTGAGTGCATTGCATATATCTTGCCTGGTAACACCTAGTTTCACTCCAAATTTAAAAACTGTTCAAGTTCGTCATAAGTTTATTGACTTTCTTGAGCAAATCTTTATAAGTTTATACTGTGTGAGACTGTTACAGTTCATGGACTGCTGCTTCATGATAGTGATTGAGAAGAGTTATCAACAAACTTGAGACCTAAGTCACCATTGTTAACGTTAAAAGTTACTGACCTATGAAGCAATAATCTAATTTTACTCTAATTTTTATGTGCTTGGCATTGCGATTTCTTAAGTTACACAATAGCTGACTTTATGAATTATTTATTCTCCATGATATTTATTTAGCTTTCCCTGGAACTTTCCCCGATATAAAATGTTGTAGATATTTTGATTTTATGAAAGCACAAGTGCACAATGAGGCAATGAGATCAATATTTTTTAGACCATTCCTCCCAAAATAAACCTGTTGCAATTTTCTCAGTTGGCTCAAAGTCAGGTGCTAGCATCGGCTTTGGAATGGTCTTTCCTGATGTAGAAAGAAGCGGGAGATGATCATCTGCTGCATCTGTTTTGACAGCAGAACTGAATGCAGTTTTATAGGTCTTAAAGGAAATTTTTCCTCTGAATAGAAATAGTTTTATGCTAAGTCACACATTCATGTATCAACGCAAGCACGGCCACGCATGAGCGGAAATTGGTAGTTGGCAACAGCTTACATCAGTAAACCGTAAATGTAACGTAAAACATACGTAAAATTGTAGACGTACGGTGACGGGTCGTCCGGGCTCTAAGCTCCGCCCACTAGGGCGACGTAATAAAAGGTCAGGTCGACACCAAGGGAAAGGCCCGTGCCAACAAGAAGTGTTTGCTTTAATACAATAACAACAATAACCCTCAGGTCAGCTGTTGTTTCCGTCTCCCGAGACCGGCAGTTCCCTCCAAGTACTCTCCACAGCGCCCTTCAAGATGCCGAACCTTCTAAAACGACCATGGAAGGGACCATCAACGTCACATCTTCTTGCAGCACCTTCTTTCGGCCCGGAGAAGACTCCTACAGCCACTCCTGCAGACACTCAGATTATCGTAGTTCATCTAATGAGGAATTTGCTTGACAGGGGACGTCATGTAGTTACGGATAATTGGTATACCAGTTATCGCCTTGGTAATTACTTACTCACCAGGGACACATCACTTATGGAGTTGTACGAGTGGCAGGGGACCCCGCTAAGAAAACTTTATGGAAATTTGAAAAATCTCCAATCAAACATCAGTCAACTTTTGCAAGGAAGGGCAACACTCTCGTTGTCAAGTATATGGACAAAAAGGAGGTCAATGTATTGACAACACTGTATACAGCTGGCATGGTTGAGAGGTGCAAAACATACTTCGGAGATAAAACTGTTTTTTATAACAAGCCACTCCATATTGAAAAATATAATAGTCTGATGGGGAGCGTTGATATGGCAGACTAGCTGCTCGAACCATATGCCTTTGGAAAGAAATCCCTTGCCTGGTTCAAAAAACTTGGTATACATTTTATCTTTCGGATACTGCTGAACTCCTACTTGGCCTACAAGAACCAAAAATGCTATAAGAAGGACTTCATGGCATTTATCCTCGAAGTAAGTAAGGGTTTGGTATTTCACCATAGTCCTGGTGGCAGCCATCCTCGAAGCAGAAGAGGAGAAGAAGTCACAGAAACCCACGAAGATGCCTAACATGAGCGTCATACATTCCTGGGTTTGATTTCAACCCAAGAAACAGAAGAAATGTCGCATCTGCACCAGAGACTTCAAGAAGAGGAAGGATACTATTTACCACTGCCCTGGGTGCCCTGGGGAGCCTGGACTATGTTCAAAGGAACATTTTATAGCTTGGCACTCTCATGCACATAAAAAACGAGATTTCGAGGCCCCAAGGGCTGGGTCTTCGAGGCAGTAATAACCAACCCCTCCAGCACAAGCACAGCAGAGGATATATTTTCGGTGTTACATACATACTGGTTTATGAAAACTACTTTCATTTTTTTTACACTTACATGTAATTTGTATTATTATCATTATTTTTTTTACTAATGCTAGCAGTAGTAGCAGTGGTATTACTGTTGATTTTATCATCATCATTATTATTATTATTATTATTATTATTATTATTATTATTATTATTATTATTATTATTATTATTATTATTATTATTATTATCGCATTATTATCATTATTATATTATTATTATTATTATTATTATTATTATTATTATTATTATTATTATTATTGTCATTACCAATTGCCATAAACATTCATTGATGTATACGCTGTTTCCTTATGAACCCTAGTACTAACTGTTTCCGTAAGAAAACTAGTACTGCTATTACTACTACTACTGTTTTACTAATATTTTACTACTTTTTCAGCTACTTTATTTCTACTACTTTACTACTATTTCTACTACTTTATAAGTGTTTCTATTTCTGCAATTACTTTTTCCACTAAATATTCCTCTCTTTTCCGATATCCTTATTATATATATATATATATATATATTATATATATATATATATATATATATATATATATATATATATATATATATATATATATATATATATTTGCCAATGTGGTAAAAAATATTCATTGATATATACACAATATTTTCACATAAGAATATAAAGGAAAAATATGAATAACATAAAATTTAGTGGGAGCAAGTGATGACTGATATACTCGCAGTCGACAGGGGGTCTCATGCGGTATGCAAGCGTTATCGGCAATGCAACAGGCCAGTGGTGAAGGGGTTAAGACTGACATGTTTTGATAATAACAGGAAGACTCGAATTCCCTTAATCTCGAGGAGATGAAAAGTTACTGAAACAATTCTAGCTTTGAACGGACAAAGAAAATCTCTCTCTACATTCTACGTTATATATTCTTTTACATTATGTTATGCGAAATCTGAACACTCATTTAAACATCCTATCTCTAAGCTATCTAGGAATCTGAAAAATGTTGCACAATCTTATACATAACATTTTATACAGTCAAAGAGGGGATATATGCATTTTGAAAGTAGCAATATATAATATACCTCCCCCCAGAAGATTTTTTATCACGGTGTTGAATCCAATGATTTGCAACGAGATAAATAATTAGCAACTACATTGTTTTTGCCACTAATGTGTTGCACTCTTAAGTTATACTGTTGCAAGCACAAAGACCGCCTGGTCAGTCTTTGATTATGGTTTTTCATTCTCTGGATAAATGATAGTGGATTGTGATCAGACAACACTAAAATTTCTTCATTCCTAGATCTATTCACATACACTTCAAATTTTTTCAATGCTGTGATTAAGGCTAAAGTTTCCTTCTCGATTGTCGAGTACACTTTCTGATGATTTTTCAATTTTGAAGACATGAAGCACACAGGATGGTAGATGTTATTTTCATCTTCTTGAAGTAGAACAGCTCCAATGCCACAGTCCGACGCATCAACTTGTATCACAAATTTCTTGTCGAAGTCTGGAGCTTGAAGTACTGGTCTTGAAGATGAAATGGCTTTTACCTTCTCAAAGGATTCTTGACACTCTGGAGTCCAAACAAACTTAGCTTTGGGACTAGTTAAGTCTGTCAAGGGAGCTACAAAAATCTCTGTAGCTGTTTCCTGGTAGTAGGTGGGGTAGCCTTACGGATACCTTCTACATTAGCATTTACTGGAGCAAGAAGGCCTTTCCCAACCTCAAACCCAAGATACTGCACAGTTGCCTTTCCAAACTCACTCTTCTCTAGGTTGACTGTTAATCCTGTTTCTTGTAGTTTCTTGAAAACTTTCCTCAGAATCTTCAGATGTTCTTTCCACGTTGTAAAGTAAATCACGATGTCATCTAGGTATACACCTACTCCTTCTATCGATCCTAGCAGTTGATCCATCACTCGTTGAAATGTTGCAGGTGCATTCATCAGACCAAACGGCAGAACAGTATACTGATACAGTCCAAAAGGTGTAATAAAAGCTGACAGCAACTTGGCATTCTCATCTAAGGGAATTTGATAATATCCTTTCAACAAGTCTATCTTGGAAACAAACTTGGCTTGCCCAATATTATCAAGTAACTGATCTATAAGAGGCAAAGGATAATTATCAGCCACACTGATAGAATTCAGTTTCCTATAATCAGTACACATCCTAAATGAACCATCTGGTTTCTTCACTAACACACATGGAGAACTGAAGTGACTTGAACTGGGTTCTGCTAATCCATGTTGCAGCAAATACTCAACTTCCTTCTTCAAAACATCTCGATGATAAGGTGATAAGCAATAGGCTCTTTGCTTGAAAGGTTTTCCATCTTCTTGAATCTTGATTTCATGCTTAGTCAGATCAGTACGCCTAGGCACATCTGTAAAAATTTCTGGGAAACTTCTAATTACTTCACTTAAGTCTTCACCTTGTTCAACACTAAGATGTTTCAGTTTATCCTCCAAATTTTCCAAAATTGAAGAATTATTCATCTTGCTTTCAGCTCCCAATTCGTAGCCATCATCGTCTTCTGTAGGTAAAGTTGTTTGGGTTACTGACACAGCTTCAGTTTTAGTTTCTGAGAAATAAGGTTTCAAGAGGTTCATATGTATCTTCCTTTGTCTTCTTCTTCTTTCTGGTGCTTCAATCACATAAGTTCTATCACTTAACTTCTGAATTATCTTGTAAGGACCTTGAAATTTATTAGTGAGGGGAAATCTCTTCACAGGTAAGAACACTAACACTTGTTGACCAACACTAAAACTTCTTAGCTTAATCTTAGCATCAAATCTCCTTTTCATTTTCTCTTGACTCATTTTCAAGTTTCTAAAGAGAATTTTCTAATCTCTTTCAACCTTTTCCTTAAGTTCTTCACATACTCTCCTTGGCTTTCCTCTTGATTTTCTTCCCAATTTTCTGCAAGAATCTTCAGCGGTCCTCTAACTTCTCTTCTAAAAATAATTTCATTAGGTGAACATCCCATACTTTCTTGATAAGCACTCCTAACTTCAAACAACATTAATGGTAAACCAACATCCCATTCTCTTCCTGACTCAGAACAATACTTTGTCATCATACTTTTCAATGTTTGGTGGAACCTTTCCAAGGCACCTTGAGTCTCTGGATGATAGGCAGTGGATAACTGTTGTTTCACTCCTAACAAATTCATCACATCCTGGAATAACTTTGAAGTAAAGTTTGTTCCTCTGTCACTTTGTACTATTTCTGGTATACCAAACTTCGAGAAAAACTCCACAAGTTTTTCAGCAACTATCTTGGCAGATATTTTTCTAACAGGGATTGCTTCTGGATATCTTGTCACAGGACACATTATGTTAACAAATACTCATTTCCTTTCTTTGTCTTCGGCAGCGGTCCAACTATATCTATAATCACTTTGCTAAAGGGTTCTCCTCTAACTTCTATAGGTTGTAGGGGGGCTTTCTTAATGGTTTCATTCGGTTTTCCAGCTATATGGCAGGTGTGACACTCACGACAGAACCTGCTAATATCTTTGTGAAGTCCAGGCCAGAAAAAATATTTCATGATCTTCTCCACAGTCTTCCTGATTCCCATATGTCCAGACTCATGGGCTACTGCAACCGCTTGCTTTCTCAACAGATATGGTATCAAAATTTGATGATATTCGCCCCATACAGCATCTCCTGGTATATCTGTAGGTCTATACTTCCTCATCAGCAAACCTTCCTTCAGATAGTAACAGGTAGGAGTTTATTGCATCTCTTCTTGATCAACAACTCTGAAGAACAAATCAGTTAACAATGCATCCTTCTTCTGCAAGTCCATTAGCTTCTCTCTTGTCACTTGACCAACTTTAGGGGTTGGATTCTCAATATCTGCTAACTCAGCTACTGTAGTTTCACTACTGTCTTCAGGAACACTTTGACTACTCGGAGTCTCTTCAGGAACATCAGGTTCTTCTTCTTCATCGTCGTCGTCTTCTTCATGGGAAATCTCTTCTTGGTCAGCACTATGGGAAACTTCACTTCCCTGGAATAATTCTTCTAAGCACAAAGATCCTTCACTCGATCCTTCTTGGGTATGTAAATCCTCAGTTTCTTCACTTGCAGTCATAGTCCTCTTCATACTTCTGGTAGTTACACAACTAGGAAACAGGTGGGGGTTATTCTTCTCCAACTCTACTGTAGGACTAATCCTCAATGGTTTGTCTGTCACTACAGGACAAGGAATAAATGGCACACCACCAACTTCATTGCCCAACAGAACATGTACACCTTCCACAGCCAGTGAGTCCTTTACAGCAAAATCAACATTCCCTGTCACCAATTCACATGACAGGTGTAAGCGGCATATAGGAGTTACTTCCTCTCCTCCTATACCCTTCAAAACAACTGAATCTCCTGTGAGACTCTTCTCCAACTGAGGGTGAGAACCATGTATTACCACACTATGGTTACTCCCTGTATCACGTAATATCTTGACTGGTACCCACATACTTCCTTCTTGAGTTGACAGCATACCCTCATAGATATATGGCTTAAAAACCTCCACACTGCTAAGCCACTCACTGCTTGAGGTAACATTTCCATTGGTTGCTAAACATTCAGCTTGTTTAGTTTCATTCTTCTCTGGAGTTTGATTCTTTCCCACACTGCTCTTCGTAGTTTGTTTCACCTGGTCACCTTTCACAACTTGACAAACTGGCTTTGACTGCTGTTGATTCCGGTAACACTCTTGACTGTAGTGTCCTACTCTTCCACACTTGAAACAGACAACATTAGGTTTCTGTAACTGTCTTGAAAAACTGGATGAGGATTTCACATTAGCTTGCTGAGTTGTATTACCTTGTGTACTCTTGGTAGTATCACTTGTAGGTTTCCCATTAAATTTGTTCCTGTTATTTGGATAAGACTTAAAACCTGGGCGTTGTTGACTCTGGTACTTGACATTGTAATTACGTTTACTACTAATTATATTGTAATCTTCACTCAGTGTAGCAGCTTTGTCAAGTTTCTTCACCTCTCTCTCTCTCAAATAGCCTCTTATATGTTCAGGAATTCCCTTAAGATACTGTTCAAGAACAAGTAATTCTTCTAACTCGTCAAAAGTTTTAACTTTAGCAGCTTCTAACCAACGTTTGAAACACCTTCTTACTTTGTACGCATAATCTAAGAATGTTCCCTTCTTATCTTTTCTTAAATTTCTGCATCTTTCGTTGTAGTATTCTGGGGTCATCTGGTAAACTTGTAGCACACTGTGTTTAAGTACCTTGTAGTCTTTACACTGATCAGCTGTTAAGGCTAGATAAGCACTTCTCCCTTTACCAATCAAGACACTTTGTAGCAAAACTGACCATTTATCTTCTGGCCATCTCAAAGTGATCAAAAAACTCATCTGGAGCTTCTTCAGTAAACTTAGGGATTAACTTCTGTACTCTTACTACATCAAATACAGGGTCTTGATTACCTTGGTTAGGGTTAGACGGTGTTACAGGTAAAGTAGATCTAGCTCTTATCAATTCCATTTCCCTTTCATGTCTTGCGATTTCTCTTTCCTCTTTTATCCTTTCTCTTTCCTCTTCTGCTGCTTTTTCTTCTTCTCTTTCTCTTCTTTCTTGTTTTTCCCTGTCTATTCTTTCTCTTTCAGCTTGCATTTTCAGCTTAATCAAATTCTCTTCTGCTTCAATGCATCTAAGCTCTAACTCTGCATCACTTTTCTCCTTCTTTTCTACTTGCTTATTCATAAGATCAGCAAGTGCTACATTCAACAACTCTTGAGCCAATTCTAACTCATCTTCATCAGTAATTCTACCAGAGTCTATCAATGATTCCATAGCAATACATCTTATTTGTGTCTTTACCATACTAGTAGACACATAACCACCACATGCCACTGCTAAAGCGTTCCACTGTGCCTTAGTCAGAGTGGTTTCAGATAAAACTTGGATGGAAGGGGCTGCTAAAAATTCCTGAACCTTGAACTGAGCCATTTTCCTCTAAGTTATCAACTTACAATTCAATACAATAAATGCAAAACAAAACTATATGGTCACTCTCCTAACAAAATATATCCCTAACACCACCAGTATATACTAGAGTGATAATGAAATCTGCTTTCCCGGGTCTCTGGGCACCATTAATTACTTGTGACGAAGTGCCAAGTATCTGGTTACTACATTTACCATTCATCAATTGTTACCTCACAAAAGCCAGACACCTGAACCCTCATCACAGGTACTAAACGACTGAATACTCTAAAGGCAACAGTGATCCCTTAACAACTTACCAGTATTGCAGAAAATCAGACTAAGTTCATCAAAACAGGTGTGAGGTAATCTTGTAAGTAATGAAATTAATCAAAGGGCATCATTCCATCGACAACTTAAAAAGTCTAAGTATTTCCCTGATTTCAGAAGTCTAAGTACTTCCTTGGTTCTAAGTCACTTCAAGTTAATTGAAGGAAAACAGATCAATTACCACTCTATGTTTCTACCTAACATCAATATAATCATATGCAAATATACTGGTTAGAAATGAAAACACTTATAAAAATTTTAAATTCAAAAAATTATTATTAAACTCAAAATTTATAAGTGAAATTCACAATATCAGGGAAAATTACTGTTACTTGAAAACAAAATAAAGTTTACTTAATTCTTGAATCAATTAAGTAAAATTAAATCAAAATCAATTTATCACAAAATTCAAGAAAATTAATTCAATCAAAATTCAAAAGTGTTAGGCAATAATTGAAATTTGGAAATTAATTCACAAGAGCTAAACAATAATAAAACTTGAAAAGAATTCTAAGTAAATGCAAATTCATTCACAAGTGTTAAATTTAATTAAATGTGCAATGATTAATTAATGAAAATAACTAAGTCAATTAAATTGTGAATACAAATGAAAATACAGAAAAATGTGGACAATACCAAAATGGCAAAAAGTATTAATCACACAGAATATAAAATAAAAACACACACTTCAATAAGAAAATGAAGAAATGCACAAAAAATAAACAAACACAAAACACAAAAATTTGCAATGTGTAAAAATGTAAATAGTTTCTCTCAAACCACTGTAACCATCTGTTATTAGTTTTTACCAAACCTTAGTAACCATCAGTTATTAGCTTTTACCTAACCACTGTCCCTATCAGTTATTAGTTGCAACTAATAAAAATATAACACACTTTACCTTTTTGGTATATCAATTTCTTTCTTTCTTACTGCAGCTTGTTTCACACTTTCACAAAACCAGGCGCCGTTATAACAACAATGTTTGTTCAGATTCCACAAAAAAACACTAAATAATACTAAATAAACTCTAAGAAATATCAAATCTGAAATTTACAAATTACGAGTGACCATTCAATAAGTACGAATTCATTATGTTACTTTAAAATCAAAAGTGCTATGCGATGGAGAGAGAGGGAGAAAGAGAGAGAGAGAGATGTGATTGCTTTGAGTATCTAAGCCTGAATGAAAAACTTCTCCCTTACGGAAGCTGGACAGGGGAGATGACACAAAACGTTTTGGGCAATAATTCTTCCAGAAGCTTCGAAAATCTGACGCAACTTTACAAAGAAATGTGTAATCTGCACGTGGCTTTGATCAAAGACATACGAGTATGAGACGATTCTGCTTAACAGACACATACCCGATCGAAACGGAGGTTGAGCGATAATTAAGACTGACATGTTTTGATAACAACAGGAAGACTCGAGTTCCCTTAATCTCGAGGAGATGAAAAGTTACTGAAACAATTCTAGCTTTGAACGGACAAAGAAAATCTCTCTCTTTCTACATAATAATGTTGCACAATCTTATACATAACATTTTATACAGTCAAAGAGGGGATATATGCATTTTGAAAGTAGCAATATATATATATATATATATATATATATATATATATATATATATATATATATATAATATATATATATATATATATATATGAGCTACAAATGTCCTTTAATATCTAATTCGCTCTACCTCAGAATTAATATATTTTCATATATGTTTTACCAAAGGGGAATTTTTTAGGCGATAAGAGATTTGCTGGCTGAGGCCTGTCAGCCGGCAAATCTCTTATCGCCTAAAAAAATTCCCCTTTAGTTAAACATATATGAAAATATATTAATTCCGAGGTAGAGCGAATTAGATATTAAAATAGACATTTGTAGCTCGATATATATATATATATGAATCACGGTAATGTGATATGACTTATATATATATATATATATATATATATATTATAATATATATCTATATATATATACATGATCCTGGTAAAAATTACCAGTAGATTCTACATTATTATTTATTTATTAGACATTATGTAAATATATATATATATATATATATATATATATAATATATATATATATGTGTGTGTGTGTGTGTGTGTGTGTGTATATATATATATATATATATATATATATATATATATATATATATATATATATATTAATTCTATAATGTAGAATCTACTGGTCATTTTTACCAGATACATGTGTAATTGAAATAGCCACAATGCCCTCTTAACTTCTCAGATTCTTTGCTCTTTTTTTGGATACGCTTACCACTACAAAGCCTTGGGATCCAACTCCCAAGAAATATGAAGAAATCATGATGTCCGGTAGTGGGAAACGTACCCTTGATGCCATAATCACGACGAGGTCACCTTGCCGACCTGATCACGAGAAGGATAAAAGTTTATTCCCTCTCGTAGATACAACATATAGCTACCTGTCATTTTCAGATATATTTAATAGAGCTGGAATAGACCCATTCTTAACATCGTAGTCAAGTGAGCAATCGTTTTTATTGCTCTGAAGGCTGAAGTATATATCCAGAATCTTCTACTGGTCATTTTTATCAGATACATATGTAATTGTAATAGCCATAATGCCCTCTTGATTTTCTTTGAAGTTGGATCTCAAGGCTTTGTAGTGACAAGCGTATCCAAAAATGAACAAAGATTCTGAGAAGTTAAGAAGGCATTGTGGATATTACAATTACAATTACACACACACAATATATATATATATATATAATATATATATATATATATATATAGATATATATATATATATCTTTATATATATATAATATATATAATATATATATATATATATATAATCTTATATATATATATCTTTATATCCCTTTATATATATAATATATATATATATATATAAAGAAACACCTTTTAAACTTATTTATTTTTTAATCTCCAATTTCATATGGCGTCAATAAGCTAGATGTCCGCCGGCAATTTCAGTAACCATAAATCAATCAATCACGCTATCACAATTTAAATTTAGTACAAAAACATGAGCCCTTTCGTCCCCCGACTGCTCGCGGCAAGTAAATATCTTCTGTTATAATTATTGGCCTGATTTTCTTTCTAAATTAAAACCACAACATGGCGGATGGGACGAACAACCAGTGGGCACCCATAGCATAGATTACGGGGGTTCGGAACTTGCCTGGTGTTCACTCCGCTTATCGATCATTTCAACGTTGTCATGGCAACATCAGAGGCCAAAAGAAAAACTATTGTTGTTATTGGCAAGAATAAATATTTTCTGCCCCCGTATATACTTATTTTTACATTTAATGTCTTCTAATGAAAATTAGAATAACTGACGTGCAATAATCTAAAATCTACAACAAACGCTATTACCTCTGTTCCATTTGACTCTCAGAACAGTGGGCACTGGATCACAGAAACACATTTTCGAAGTGCATGGTCGTCTGGTTGCCTACTGCGGTGGGTGTCAGTTCCCTTTGGCATTGTGTCGGAAATGTAACAAAATCGACTCACTAACCTGTATAACCCTGATGTTTTTATCGATGAAATGTGTAAATTTGGCAAAGGAACTGGATACAACACTGTAGAAACTGGACTGGGGTTGAGTTGCGTCGTCCGACATACCGACTGTATTGATCTTCTGTGTTGACTGCGTTCGAACTACGAAGCAGGTACGTTCCTGTCATAATAGTCACCCAATTCACTCTGTTTTACTCTTGGCTGGTGTATTACTTTTCTGCTTATTTTAATCTAGAACGGTGTTGATGTCTGTTACATTTTTGGTTAACTCCAATTGATTTTTTGTTGAATGAATGGTTTCCGAAGTCAGCTCCAGTGAGTGATTGAAACACTTCACAAGTGTTGGTGTGCGAGTCCCAACTCATAAGTAGTGTGTGAGGTACCACATACCGGGTTTCTTGAAAGGTAAATCTGCTCGCTGTTTCAGCCATTCTTCTCGAACGAGCTCATGGCAAAAATTAAATAGTCCTTACCAAGTTTCGAAGTCTTTGAGGCTTGGTTTTTTGGCCTACTTTATAACGTACAGACTGAGAATCACTCTGCACAAGATTTAAAAGCTATGTCAGTTTGTAGCAGACGTCGTTTTCGATGACCATGTAAACAGTGGGGGAGAGAGAGCCAACGCTTCTTCGCTGCTGGCCTGGCCCTTGTCTCCTCTCCTGTGAGTACCTAGTACTACTTCATATTAAGGTAAAAAACCGCATGGTACAGGGGTGGACCATGTACGATCAATGTGTACAACCCCAAAAAAAGTACATTATAACGCGTCCTGACATCGGAGATGGGCTTCAGACGCGACTTGTTGTTTGTGAGAAACGGAGCTAAACGAAACCTCTACTCCGGTGTCAGGACGCGTTATAATGTACTTTTCTTGGGGTTGTACACAATTGGTCGTACATGGTCTACCCCCTGTACAATGCGGTTTTTTACCCTTATACCTAGGCTAATAACTTTGCTCTTGGTCATTGCATACTGTAAACCTAGTTAACAGCTCTGGTGGTGCCCCGTGCTTTATGTAGATATATAGTAGTATATATACCTAGTAGCCCATATAGCTATATAGGTAGTAAGTCTACAGGCCTATTCAAATATACCTATACTAGGTTTAGGTACCCAAGGTAGGCTACACGCACGCGATACGACACGAATGCATGAGTTCTTAACAGCTAAATACCTAAATATCGTGCATGAAACTTTGAGAGCTCTTTGTTGTCAGATAGGTATCCCCCCTCCCTTTTGTTTTGTTTTTATTGTGATGTGTATTTAGTCCTGTTTTTAGGTGGTGACTAGGAGTACGAGTAGTAGGCTAAGCAGTTTAGGGCAGGAAGAACTTGAAGAAGACAGCAACTAAGGCAAGAATTCACTCATATCATAAAGAAGCCTAACTGCATGTTGATGAAATGCAAATTGTGCAATGGATTAAGCTAACATAGGAGCTCCTAACCAGGCCTGTTTGTTGAAGTATGCCTCATATGACCTATATTTTGCGGTTCGTTCCCAACAACTACCTATTACCACTGTTATTTCTCTGTAGGCTATGTGAATTAGGTTCCTAGGCTAGACTTGTGGTTAATCTAAGTAATCAAGACTTGTACCAGTAGGATACCTATTAACCTGGTTTTTTTGGGTGAGGTTGATAGAAGCAAGTAGGTATAATTGCCATGGGTACCTAATACTTCAGAAGCATGCCACACCAGTGTTTTAAGGTTTAACGACGAAAAACGGCAAGAAACCATCAGATTGGTGTTGCAGAATTCGTAGAAACACGAGGAAACTTTTCAAACAAGAAACTATCACTCTTATACATATAGGGTAAAAAACCGCATGGTACAGGGGTGGACCATGTATGATCAATGTGTACAACCCCCAAAAAAAGTACATTATAACGCGTCCTGACACTGGAGATGGGCATCAGTCGCGACTAGTTGTTGGTGAGAAAAGGAGCTAAAGACCTCTACTTTCCTTTCGAAGTAAGTATTTTCTCCAAAGTTAGAAATTAAGGCCAAATTTTAAGATTTAAACAGAGGGTAGTAAAAAGGGTGTACACGGCAGTCCAAATCTCACCAAAACGCGTTCAACATTTTTACTTACAACTCGAAATATTTAGAAGATTGACGCCATCTCGATGTTTACGCAGTCGCTTGTGTCAGTAAACTTCCCATTTCCTGCGATAAATCCGCACACCACTTACACCCACAGACTTTGGGCACTTTCATTACAACAATCGGAACATGGTTCCTAACCAGCTTGTTTGTTAGTAAACAACTGTTTTGGTAGAAGATGATGACGAAGCGTGCACTTGGATAATTTTTTAAATAAATAGTAAAACATCAATATTTTACATATTTATGATGATTAATTTGAAAATATTCGTTATTGAAAAAGTAACTCGATTCTGACTCAAATTTAAGTAATTATTTTTTGGAATTAGAACGTTCGTTTAAGTCCTGTATTATGACGTCACGACATCTTGGCTTTCGTACCTATTGTAATTAATTGCTTTACTCAACTTTCTTGCAGAACAGTTTACCAGTTATTCATGCAGATTATCAGCTATTCATGTAATTGTTATAATTGTAATACGCATATATATCTTTATTACAGTATTTACTTTTTGGATATATGAAGATGTTTTACTGCCGGATTATCGCCTTAGTGTGACGCAATCGTTTTCGGTCCCTGGGCCTCTGTTTTCGCACCATAAGAAATTATAGGGCCGAATTTGCAATGACCAGAAAGTCGTTAAAAGAGGAAAGTTAGCATTGAGGGGGCATATGTTTTGATTGAGAAGGATACAAATTTATTCAATAGCTAGCTTGTAAAAAATACTTGATTACAAAAAACTTGATTGACAACTAAGCAGCATACGTACTATGGGTTTTAGCGACAGTGCAAGCACGTTTTTGGGCCATACCTATTTCTGTAACAAACACTCATACACTCGTATCAGACCTATTTCTGTAACGAACTCTCGTATCAGAACGAGATTTTGCTATAATGCATTACACCCAGTGCCGTAATTTATAAGGGTATCGTGAATCACTAATCGTAAAGAATAACGACACTTGTCCCTGTACCAAGAGACAAAAACTCCATTATGCAGAAATGGATACGAACACGCGTAAAAAGCTCCAACTACCCTCTCCCCCCCCTTTCCTTCTTCGTTCCTTTGCCTTCCACTCTCTCTCTCTCTCTCTCTCTCTCTCTCTCTCTCTCTCTCTCTCTCTCTCTCTCTCTCTCTCTCTCTGTTGCCATTCGGTATGTGTTGACCCTCCAAGCTGTGTATAAGACTACACACAAAACGTTGAAATTGGTGAAATTAGGCTATGTATTGGAAGTATATATATACATAAATATTAAAGCAATTTTATCATTATTGCATTACTATGACAACTAGAATTCATGGAAACAGTTTATAATAATGAATCGGCGTATGTGTGAAGCCATCCACTAATGTGGCAACGATGATTTGCCATTCTTAGGCATGCAAAAACATTTAAAGGATTATTTATTTTTTCTGGTATCTATATATACAGTTATTAAAGAAATTCAAAATACTAATATAGACTGAAATCAATGAAAAGTGCTAGCAAAAACAAAAAAGCAAAAAAATATATATATATAATCCACTTATCCATAGTCGTTCCTCCATGGTTTTCGGCAGCCAGATGTACGAAAAGGTTAGAAACATTGGATTGTATCTACTTTAGAAATATCTGTAATTTTTCGGGGTAATTTGTTTGTTGCAAAAAAGGGATAATAGACATGAATTAAATTAAAATTTTTAAATAACAAAGTAAAGTTGAACTAAATAACGAGTAAAGTAAACAATTTAGGGAATAAAACTTTGCAGTTTCATCGTCTGCTGCTCTTAACTGTGTTTGTGGCGCGCACACATAAGAACCAGGAACAGCAACTTGTTTAAAGTGCAATGTGGAGTGAATTGAGACCAAAATTTGTATAATAACAATCAAATAAGCACTGTGGAGTTTCAGTTGTGATGGCAGTAAGGATAAAAACCACCGATTACAATAAAAATGAATTCAGTTCAAACCATGACGCCGGGAATAAAAAGTTTCATACTTTCAGTAATATAGGCAACAAAATGTTGTTTTATTGTGCTGATTACAACTGCAATCTTGAGTAAGATCAGTAAACATTACATATATACGCTAACATTGTTCAAATGAGTGCTGGGAAAGATGGTTGTCGTCACTGATCAGAACCTGCACATCCACACGGTAGCCGCCATATTGGATTTCAAAACTGCCTTAAAAACATATTTTACGAAGAGCGTCACATGATTATTTTAGTTCGTATGGGGCTTTCATATATCACATTTTGTTGACGAAACTTCAATCTTTTGAATGGTATGCTTGGAGTTGTAATTATATTCTTGTTTCACCATTTAAATATCGAGTGAATAAGACCTGTCCACCGTGATAAAGGTTGGTAGTCGCTTCGGAACACCTGCGCCATTGGCCAAAGTTTCTGAGGTTTCAGAATATGAAACTGATTGGTCAAATGTGTAAGACGTCATAGTGTACTAGTTTCTCTGCGGATTTTGGTAGTTACACGGCTCATTAAAAGTAAACATTACCGTAGAGGAAGCATCTCTCCCGACATAGGAAAAATTTGAGGTAAAAACTTAAAAAGCTCATTTATATAATTCTACCTCGTTCAATCTCATATAATGTCTATACTTTTTATATATGTATAGTATAGCTTTTCACATGTTTGTTCCATGTAGGTGATTATTTTTTTTAATATCCAGTGCAGCATGCTTCTGAAGTTTTACCCTGCCGTGTATATGGATAAAACAAAGTAATAGTGATTACAGATGTTGGTTGAAAAAAGGTTTGTTTCAATATGGGGACTAGCTATGCTGCATTAAAGTATGTTCGCTAGGCTTTAGAGTGGTAGTGCCGTTAGTGTACCTCACGACACACTAGGCTTTACTTCGGGTTTTTATGCAGTATAACTCCGGCATTGGACTTCTAAGCTGCATTTACCTTACCTCCGTTATGTTCCCTTTCTTCCATCTTAACTTCTCTGGCCATTACATCTGCCCTCACTTAACAGTTGTTTTGTCATGCAATTGTGAGGTTTTCCTGGTCTTTGCGCAAGTAACAAAACTTTTTCACTTTCCCTTTCAGCACTGAATGACTTTAGCACTTGCCATTTGGCCTTGGGTCTTTCTTAAAACTTAGCTAAAGATGTCAAAGTAAAAGTAAAATAACTGTTCAGTATTCAATTAGCAGTTGTAAAATAGGGTAAATGACCGAACAGTGACATAGTGGCCACCTCTCTTGGAAGGCGGCCACTTCTCGAAAAAGTGCTTGAATTATTCTGTTATTTCATAATTAGGAGAAAACACTTTGAGAGGAACGTAGAGGTCTTGGTTTGCTGCCAAGGTGGGTGCCACAACTCTTGACTGATGCTCATGGTAGCAAATTCATGTACTTTTTCAGGAAGGTGGCCGCATTCCAGGATTGGTGGCTGTTATGTCACCACTCAGTCTTTCACCCTAGTAGGCTAAGCTAGCCTATCAGATATATATACAATGTTAACCATTGTTTGACCAACAGATTTTGCTTGTTGGCAGTGTTCTTGTACTGATTGTTAGATTAAATCTGTTAGGTAGTCTCATATCATCACTGGGCAGTATTATACTAAAGGTGTGGGAGCACAAATGCTTTCCTTGCTCCTCATCCTTCTTGTTGATCACTTCTTTGCATTTCTCATTTTCATCTTCCTCCTGTAGAAAGAAGACGCGGAGTCCTAGATCTCTCAACTGAAGTTATTTAAGGTTTTATGTAAGTAATTTTCCAAGTAATTACATTGCTATTATTTCTACCTGTGCAGCAGCTAAAAATTTAAAGCTGTGCCAGCACTTCTATTGTTTTAGTGTGGGTGACAGCCCTCCCACTATCGAACAATAGGTAACCAACACAGCAAGAGAGCTCAATTCATTTCTGCCAGCTTTCAAGTGACATCGCTGGTTTGCAGCCCCTCAGTTTTTAATTCTATCATCTCTTTCGGTTGTATCAGGATCTGGTGAAGTAGCTTCTATTATACTAGTGAGGAGTCTTGTGTTAAAAAAATATGCTTTTCTAATTCTTTTGAATGTGGGGATTCCAAAAATGCAGGTTTCCATTTTTTTCCAACATTTCAAGGCTGCCATGTTGGTTTAGATTATGGCCGCAATTGTAAACTAAAAAATAGTTGTATTTCTCCCACTGTGGCTGCTACGCGCATAATTACAGATACTGTCTCTACAATTTTTACACCAGATAATTCAGTGAATATAGTTTTAGTACATAATAATGTCTGCCATAGTGATTTAGAAAATGCAATTATATTAAATAAAAAAATTTTATTAACCATAAATTTAAAAAAAGATTACCATTATTTTATTTGAAATTTACTTATCAGTTCAAATATTGAAAAAAAAAAAATTAAGCAATACTGTAGTTCCAGATCTATAACAAAACAAATCAATAGTCCCTTTTTTGTTTTAAATCAAGTTAATTAAATGTATAATTAATCTTTAAAACTCAAGTTAATTTATAAAATGGATAATCTTTGTTTGTGTAGAAACCTAATGAACTCAAAGCAAAAGTTCCCACATCTTTAGTAAAATATATACCAATAGTTCCTTATTTTTTATTTTTTCAAATGAAGTGCATTAGCTCTATAATTAATTATAGAAACTCTAAGTTCTTCATAAAATGGATCATTTTTATCCACTTCGATACACAACACAGGAAAAAAAAATTAAGTAATATAGTTCCCAATCTTTAAACAATATAATATATTTAGTAGTTTACTTTTTTTTTTTAGAAGTAAGTGAATTAAATCTATAATGAATCATGGACACTAGAATTGTTTATAAAATGGATCATCCTTATTTCATGTAAATACACAAGGTAAACACAAAAAATATTAAAGCAGTAGTTCACGATCTTATCAAAATATATATCAATAATTCATAGTTTCTAAAAAACAAGAACTAAAACTGTTATCAGTCATGGCAACTCAAGTTGTTTATAAAATGGATCTTCTTTACTCGTTTAAAGATATGTGAATACAGTACGTGGATTTTGGGAAAACATCTTTTTAATTTTTTTAATAACAGTAATAATAAGAGTAACATATTTTTTCTCATTGTTTTTGCATAATAACTTAAACACTATCCTATGTAGGAATGTTTAATGGTGTCTATACCCTACTCTACATCTACTCTGTCTTCTAGTTCTTGGTCATCTATCTCATCCTGTATACGATCACTACAATTTTCACAATCAGTGCACTTGCAAAGAGGTTGTGCACACAAGATTAGTTTTCTGGCAAGAACACTTTATTTTAGCACAAAACTTTTTATTTTTTTGCATCCTATTTTTTATACATTCAACTACCCGTCAGATATTATTACATAGCTATCACTCCGTCGTCCGACAGAAATTCGAAATTCGCGGCACACGCGGCAGGTAGGTCAGGTGATCTACCCCCCCGCCGCTGGGTGGCGGGAATAGGAACCATACCCGTTTTCTAATTCATAATTTTTCTGTCGCTGGAATGTAAACAACGTTTGCGGTTCCTCCTGATGGATTTTCGTGTTTCATCGCCATCGATCGTCTGGGCTAACTTTTACCAGGGAAGTAATGGATCTTTGGTTCGGCATACGCTTTTGTTAACTTTTTGATAATATTAACTTCGAAAATTTCGAAGATTAGTGACGTGTAACTACCGAAGAGTTTTCGGTAGACACTCATGCACTTTCACGAAAGTGAATTACTTATACTTTCATGAAAGGGAATATTTATTCGTTAATACAAATAAGTGTTAGTTTGATTGAGAAATGTATATCTTTCTTCCTAGTTGGGGGGAAGTCAGAAAAGTAACTATCCTTTCTAGAAGCTTTTATTGAGCTCGTGTTAACGAGCAATTATAGTAGTAACAGTACTAGTAGTTGTTGCATCCTCATCACCTTTTCTTACTCCGCAGAATCTACAATATCATATTTGCAAATTGTAGACTTTGGATATAGTTCGAATGCGAACTCTTAGAACGTAAGAAGTGAATATAGTGTTCCCCCATTACAATGGAGGGTGCGTCTGATCGGCTCTGTCTCGCTCTCAGGTCTAGACCTCTTCCAAGCTCACAAGCCCAGAGGAGAAGGAATGTCGAAAACCGTAAGGAGGTTTCAGAGAATCCCCACCGGTCAGGCGTCCCCTCGGCAGGTTCTGTAGAGCGCCCAGACTGCAGGGGATAGCCATTGGAAAGGCATCCTAAAAAAAACAGTGTTTCTCCCTTTTTATGCCTACTGTTCCATGATGGATAGGAGAACTTCGAATGAATAGAATTTGACGAAGTTCCATCGTATAATGCCTTCTGGTAGAATGATTCAAAATGAGAATGACTTTAATCGTTCCACCTTTCGAATCAGGCGACGATTTAGCGCCTTCTAATATTAGAGATCATTCGATAACATTTGTGATAAAGTCATTGTTCGAATTTTTTTTCGCAACTAGACGAGAACGCTATCCCATGGGGGTATGAATTTGTTATTTCAACATAAGATTCCCCATCGGTGCATTTTTAGATATAGATCTATTCTGATTAGAATGATTTAGATTATTTGTCAATCGAATAGAATTATATGGATCTCGTTGAGTGATAAAGCATATATGTATGACTTTTAAGCTTCTAGCTCCTACCATGCTTAGGACAAATCGCCTTAGGCTACGGTATGGCATGGCATATTCACATACCGAAATTTATGCTATAATGGTCAACTGAAATCCTTACAAAATTTCCTAAATTAATACGGTTTACCTTAATGTAACAGTATTATAGAGTATTCTGTTACGCTAGAGTATGAGTTATATGATGCTTTCGTGTCTTCGAGAAGTGATCGGAGAAGCATATCTTTATTGGTGAGTTGAGAGTAGGATAGAAACATTTTTCTTCGTTGTTAGAAGAGGTTTCCCATGAATTACCAGTACCCTTCTAGGACTTTCCTAGGAAGGAACTTGTTTAAAAGGATTGTTAGACGACACCTATTTAGTTTCTAGACTTGTCGAAATCTCGTTCGCTCAATTATGCTTATATAAAACTTCCTGAAGCTCGATAAAAATTTTAATAGATTCCTTTATTAAATGGAGTAACTGGCAACTCTGGAAAGGGAAGGCAGTCCAGGTCGGCTTTCGAAGACTGCGTTTCGCTTTGAATTGAGAGAGAGACCAGCGGCAGTACCACCATGTTGTTCTCATCTGTGACGGGTGGCGGTTACAGCTCTCTCTCCATGCGGAATGGGATAACTAACCGTATTTCTTCCCTACAATCGTGGTCTTAGCCTCGGATTGAGGGAATACTGAAGCTGATCATAAATAAAATATTGTCTGCCTTTTGTTAGGAAGCTTTCAATAAGAAGATATTACAACCTTTCAATGCTGTTTACCGTAGATAACATGATTAAAAGGGATTCTTATGCAGCAGGAAACATTATATTATTCAATGCACTAATACTTACGAAAGCATGTCTTATTAGAGTACATACTTAGTGAGAAGAGAGATGTAATAGAGTTTCACTTCAAGACTACGCTATGGTTAAGTCTTTCGAGAAACGACACAACGTATTTAAAATATTTCTTATTCAAGAAAAAAGAGGGAGGGGGGATACGGAAGAATTAAGCGAGGACGCTACGAGGCGCGTGACGCCAACCAGAAGCAGGACGCCTCCCAGGAGCGAGGCGCCAGGCAAGCGCCAGGACGCTACGAGGCGCGAGACGTCAACAAGAAGCAGGACGCCTCTCAGGAGAGAGTCGCCAGGCAAGCGTCAGGACGCTCCAAAGCGGTTGACGCCAGCCAGAAGCATGACGCCTCCCAGGAGCGAGGTGCGAGGCAAACGCCAGGACGCTACGAGGCGCGAGACGTCAACAAGAGACAAAGGACACCTCCTTCAGGTAATAGGAGGATCGTCAGGCAAGCGTCAGGACGCTCCAAAGCGGTTGACGCCTCCCAGGAGCCAGGACGCTTCGAGGCGCGAGACGTCAACAAGAAGCAGGACGCCTCTCAGGAGAGAGTCGTCAGGCAAGCGCGAGGACGCTCCTAAGCGGTTGACGCCAGCCAGAAGCATGACGCCTCCCAGGAGCAGGGCGCTAGGCAAGCGCCAGGACGCTTCGAGGCGCGAGACGTCAACTAGAAGCAGGACGCCTCCCAGGAGCGAGGCGCCAACCAAGCGCAAGACATCAGGATCTCCAAATTCTCAGTATTTGGAGATAGACTTTCCAAGAGTTTCCTCTTTGAGAACTGACACAAGATCAGTTTTTTCCTGACAGGGACACAAGTTATCGCACAGGCGGCCGTGGCCCTTGTCAGGATAAACTGAAATTGCGGAAGTCTCTAACAAGAACAGACTTCATGTCAGGTGATATAGTGGTCGCGATGAGCGGACTTCTTTCCGGGAAAAAAAAAAAGGAGTTTGTTTTGGGAGAAACTTTCTTGTCAGATCAACCCTCTACTGACAATTATTCTAGAATCGCACAGGCGAACGTAGTTCGTGTCAGGATAAGTGGGTTCTTCTGCTTTATAGTCCTTTACATGGTGAAGAGAACCAATATCGTTAGAAGTCTCTCGTTTTCCTCAACCTTATGAGACAAGTGATAGAAAATATATCGGACTCATAAGTTAATCTGGGTGCAGGTTTTAGAAAGACCTTGGCAACCCCTTTTTTATTGCACGTTTTTGGCTAGTCCCTTGAAAAATGCAGCTCCTCTTTCTCCTCTTTCATTGTTATTAACAGGATGTTATATTATCCTACTCCTATGTAAACATATAACAAGGGAGACCTTGTAATGTTTTGGTACTGGAAAAGACTTGTAGGAGCTCTCAGTATTGGGTGAGAGACTCTTTCAAGTATCTGAACGTACATACGGCCTGATGTCCTAGGATAGGAATCTTGAATGATTCTCCTCGATCCTGGATCATTTATTAGGAGATAGGATAATAATATTTGTTGTTTTGCTGAAGAACGATGATAGAATTTTCCGTTCTCTCGTTGCCCAGGCACAAGGAAGGGAAGAAAGAATATGAGAGAGAGGTAGCAATTTACGCCATCTTTATTTTATAGAAAGGGGAATAAAATTTAGTTCTTTTTCCCCTACAATATAAACTCTTTACAGAATGTAAGACAAAGAGCGTCAAAGAAAGAGAGGATAATACGTTATGCCTCATTTTAGACTTAGAGAGGTTGGATTCACAGAGGTCACGTTCTTCTCACAGCAAGTTTTTGAAGTCTTTTCCAAGACAGTCTGAATATTCTTTCAGCATCTATTTTTAAATGGACCTTAACAACCTCTCCACTCTGAGTCTGTCTGCGTGCAGACTGACCAGAAGTGGACATGAATGAGAAGGATGTTTCAAGGTAATGACAGTAGTCATGAATAAGATATATGATTACTGCAGATCGTGCGAGAGGGAATGAGGAAACGGTCCTCTTCCGATACCTCTGTGAACCACATAGCGGTTTTTTTTCTTCCCTTTCAGAGGGAAGAATCACCTTGGTATATTTCTGCTATCAAAGAACGCAGTAGGTAGGCTATACTCTGTCTCTATAAAGGGAATTGGAGATAGCAGAGCATTAAGATCTTCCGGGATCTTATACAATACCCTCTATACGACAAGACAAGACTAGGAGATCTTATAATTACAATGGGGATCCTATTTGGGCCTCAGATTCCGTGTTCTGACAAGAGGGAACTGCTCCTCATCAATGTTTCTCTTGGTACTAAAGGACCAAAATGACAAGTGAAATTTTGGGCTTGGAATCTGGAATCAAATTCTAGAAAGACTAGGCAATGGGTTCCTGCCAGCATGGTATGTTTGGCAAAAGAACTAAAACCTTTTATTCCTGGATCAACGCTTTCAGATAAAGGATTTGTTGTCCAGGCAAGTATTTACATTCTCATCTACAAAAGGAGATAAGGTTTAAACGTTTGCTGACAGAGTCTTTGGAATACGATGAGGGCTTAAAAAACCACTCCCCAGAAGGTTCGTAGAGATATTTAAAGAGCTAGAAATCAGGAATCCTCCCAATTTCAGCTCAGAATCTCCTTAGACTTCCAGGCTCTTTCCCTGCCTTCGTACAAGGATAGGGAAGATTTTGCAACAAGAGAACTCTTCAACATGTAGGAAGAGTGCTCGTTAGCAACGGAAGTATCAAGTATGATCCTCCTCGGAGGAAGACTGGTCTCTCGGACTATTAGATTTCCTATCGTCTACTGGATGTAGCTGACTAAAATTACCTCCCCTGGTTACGGAGGCCATAAGCTCAAAGTGAAACGCCAGCCAGGCGCGAGGCAACAGCCAGGCGCGAGGCAACAGCCAGGCGCGAAACGCCAGCCAGGCGCGAGACGCCAGGCAGGCGCGAGGAGCCAGGCAGGCGCGAAGCGCCAGCCAGGCGCAAGCCAGGCTCTGGGCTTCATTCAGAAGAGTTCTATTTCAAAGAAAGCCCTGGTCTTCTTTGGAACAGTGGAATCTTCTGAAAGCACTTCTTGAGTAACTCGACGTTTACTTCAAACACAGCTAAGAATTAAAAGCGCTTGAAGTGCGGGCTTTTAACAATTCTTGTTCTTTCCATAACAATATGTCTTGAGAGATATGTAGCTGTAATAACGGGAGATGCAACTCTGTGTTGACTCCTCGTTGCACGAAGGAGATCAAGTGGGCCTATGGAGAGATCCTTCTCTCGTTTTATTATAAGTGTCCACGGATGCGTTGCTGGGATAGGGAGACGACACTGATCCTTAACTAGTGAAATATTTTTTTAACATAAGTGTATTATTTTCTGGGTTTATTTGAAATGAGTTTGGGGATAGCTCTTTTCAAATTAAGCACAAACCCTCGTGTTAGGATCAGGTGATCGGGATCTGTGTTGTGCTCCTTAAAGTAGTGCCAATAGGCATTGGTGTATTGTCATGTAAGTGGATAAGACCCCATTGACAAATGACCACTAGATTCTGTCAAGTAAGTGGATAAGACCCCATTGACAGATCTACAAGAACTCTTAGCCATAGGTCACATCCTCGCTGAGGCTCTTGAGACGAAGCAGACTACTAGCAATAGCTAGGAAGTCGACCCTTCGTCTAAACACATAGGAACCAAGGTTTTATTTATTTATTATTACCTACAACGTATGTTGTTACCTGTATATTCAGTAATAGCTGTCTTTTACCCTCCACCAATGGTGTGAATCAGCTATGTATATATCTGACGGGTAAGTTGAATGTATAAAAATGATATTGTTATGATACAATAAAGTTTTATACATACTTACCTGGCAGATATATACAATTAAATGGCCCTCCCAGCCTCCCCTCAGGAGACAGCTGGAAGAAAATTATGAATTAGAAAACGGGTATGGTTCCTATTCCCGCCACCCAGCGGCGGGGGGTAGATCACCTGACCTACCATGCCGCGTGTGCCGCGAATTTCGAATTTCTGTCGGACGACGGAGTGATAGCTATGTATATATCTGCCAGGTAGTATGTATAAAAACTTTATTGTATCATAACCAATATCATTTTACTGATTCCATCATTGCTTTAGGGCTGGAAGACTCAAATACATTGTTGGCTGGAATGATCCATTGGTTTTTTGCCATCCTGAATTTTCTCTTAATTGAAGTATTTTTTTTTTAGCTTGAATGTAAAGTAAGACATATCTTGTGAACATATATAATTAACCCTTTGGATGTGGGGCAGCAATGCTGCTTTTTGTAGGTGGCAATTGGTCTCATTTGTTTCTTTGACCTAAAGAGTTCGCATCTTGTATCAGGAATATTACTTTTTTGCATTCAAGGAACAAAGAAATTTTTCAACCTGCTGCCCTTATTTGGGCAATTCATCATCAGTTAACTCATTTGGTACTATGAACTAGTAGCTGACTATACCCTGTTTTTTTCCATCTGTCCACCCGCCTGTGGTCCTCATGCATGGACAACACTGTGTCCCTGGCTTAAATAGTTACTCTGTGTAAAGTTTAGGTAAATAAAAGGATATCTGAGTGTATATTTGTGTAAAGTTTAGGTAAATAAAGGATATCTGAGTGTATATTTGCAACTGAAGTGTGCTTTAATAATTTACACTGTATGGCGAATTACACTGTTAATATTCGAAATGTATGCTGCCTTTTCAGGGTGGCGAATGGAACAGCCAGACGCAAATTCCATTAAACAGATGCTAAACCAAGTTACGACATATCATATCTGGTTGAAACACACTTTATAAAAATGAAAAGTATATGCTGATATACTTACGTGTAACGAAGCAACACATAGCTTAGTAGCAGAGTAGGGTGTGGTCCAGTAAAGTTGACATCTTGCAGTTGTGAACAGCGAGTGAGAAGCAATTTTCCCGCCACTGCATCTGGCTGTTCCATTTGCCATCCCGAAAAGGCAGCTTACATTCAATAATAACAATATCCTATTTCAAATATTAATGGTGTAATTCGCATACAGTAAATTATTAAACACTTTTCAGTTGCAAATGAACACCCAGATATCCATTTATTTACCTAAAACTTACACATAGCGTAACTATTTAAAGCCAAGGACACAGTGTTGTCATGTGCAAGGCATCTTATTTTTTATGTCGTTCCAGTTCCAAGGAATGAGGCCCACACTGGAGAGCTTCTTCAAACATCCTTGTCAGTGGGGGGTTCTTGTAATCCTGTAGTGAATCAGTTTCCTCTGAATTTCCAATTTCCGTGTCTGCAAGATCTCCTGCCTCAATATATTTGCAACTTTAGGACAATTTTCTACTGTTGATGCAGGATCACAATGCTTTTCAACAGCTTCCTCTGATTTTTGTGTAGGAATTATCTCACGCTTTTTTGAGGCACTTTTTTTGAGGAAGGCTTAACAAATGTAGCTTCAGGAATTTGTTTGCGTATGATTTCTTTCAAAATGCTTCTTATGATGCCAATTATCACGAATATCATTTAGTTCTAAAATAACTTCATATTTGTCATTCAGGTCATTCATAGTCAAAGATTTATTGCCAGATATTGACTGACTTCTTAGATAACTGCATACCGGCGCATCTGCAATTGCTTTAACTACCTTTTCTTTTAGTTCGTTTTTGTCAATATTTGTTATAGTAGTTTGTTTTCATGTTCACTCTGCTGAGCAAAAGCATGACTGATGGTACCATGTCTCCTATGCAGCTGCATCACCTGGTGGACAGACAATTTGGCTCTTATTGAGTCATTTGTTTCTTCTTTTATTCCAATTAGAGTTTTTCCTGTTATCAGTGGCCATTAGATGTAGATCTTCATTATCAGCAACACATCTGTCCAGATTGAATGTACACACTTTAAATTTTGGTAAAGTTTCAAGTCTCTTTGGTCTGCCTACTTCAAATTCACTCCCTTTCTTTGGTGGACAACCTCTTGCTCGGGACTGGTTATACTAGTTGATGCTTTAGCACGATCTTCCACTCTTTTCATGTGCTGTTTGTTTATCACAAGTTGACTACAAGCTGAATGGTAATGTTATTTCTTTAGATCATCTTCAGATAATGTTGACAACATCTCAGCCAATTACTTCTTGAACATACAACCATTCCCTTGATGTAAACTAACTACGGTTTCTCCACCAGTGGAGAACTTGTCCCCTGGCATACTACACATGCATCCATGATGTCAGTCTTGCTTAACCTGTGCAGAAAGATAGTAAGTTTTGTTACATATTATGATAAACAACACTAAGTATAACAGAAATGTACAGATATTGAGAAATGAAAGAAAATTCAATTTTCTCATTTTTTTTATCAAAGTTACCCCTGAAATTCAATAAAATAAGCTTACTGTGTGATAACAACATTACCATCATAATTATTGGGCCTGAAAACATATGCTTAGGCATGAAAATCAAGTCTGTAGCTGTTTTCAGGCTCAAGATATGGTAGTAAATATGGCCGACTTTACCATAGCAAAAGAATGGAACCCTGTCTTTTTGAGCTCAGCACACCTAAATCAATCAGAAAATGCAATAAAATCAATTTAGGCAGGACTATCTCGAAATAAAAAAAATTACAGCAGGATCCCCACTATTATTAGCACTTAACTTAGGTTTTTATAACCAGCTTAGTTGGACTTAATTATGCTTCATTATGTCTGATTCTAACCTATTTACAACTCCCATACAATCTGCTACCTGTAGGGGACATCCTTGTGCGAAAGAGAATACTGGCGCCTGCCCTGTTTTAGAAGTTTCACATTTCTGCGTTTCATATTATTGGTTGATTTTTGTGAACACATTATTCACTTGTCCTTGGGGAGGGGGGGGGGGGATTTCACTAATTAGCAATTTGTTCATGAAACTTACTGTCAGATATATATATATAGCTGTATTTTCTGAAGTCCGACAGAAATTCAAAAACTTCCGGCACACACAGTGGTCGGCCAGGTGGTTAGTACCCATTCCCGCCGCCTGGGAGGCGGGTATCAGGAACCATTCCCATTTTTCTATTCATAATTTTTGCTGTCGCCAGGTGCTGGAAACCACCTGTTTTCAGTACCTCCGTCTTAGGATTTTGGAAACTTCATGGGGCCGCTAAAATATCCTAATTGTCTTTTGATTTTTTGATTTTTTGACTTTGGATTTGTGGCTAGGCATACGCTATCTTAAAATAAAATTGTTTTGAATATGATTCATTTTTGTATATCTGAATCTAGTTAGGCTAGTTTCAGAGGGTGTTGTCTGCTAAGATAGGGTGTGGCTACCGAAAGCTTCGGTAGTTCCGCACTCGATATGCACGAGGGGCTATGTGTCTTGCTGCTTTGTTGAGATTTGTCATGTAAGGAGTGTGAGACTTTGTCTAATTCCGTAAGGAAGACGTATGATTTGTATGTACGCAATTAATCAGTAAACAAAGTCAGGGTAGGCTAACCTACCTGTAGACTTTATTTTGCCTAACCCTGTAGTATGGGCCTACGGGCTATAAATATGTCTCGTGAGGTAATGCCCTTTACGTTATAGATTCCATCTGTATCTTGGAATCTAAGGTGCTCGTATCCTATCATTGTGGTGAAGAGTGCTACTTCTGTAGTTACTCCTAACCCTGTAATGTTGCCTTCGGGCCCTAAACCCAAACAGTTTCTGTAGAGGGTATTGACCTTTCTCTGATACTCTATCGATTCGTAACTTAGAATCGAAAGTGCTGGCTTTGGAGAGCACAAGTGAAGTGGCTAAGTGCGTGACAGTGCCCCTTGTGTAGTGGGGAGGGTGCGTCAGATCGGCCTTATTTCGCCTCTAGGCCGGGACCTCTGCTTGACTCCCAGGAACAGGGAGAGAGCATGTCGAAAGCCGAAGGAGGGTTACGAGGAACTCCCACCGATCTGACGTGCCTTCGGCAGACCTGAAGTTACTCCCCAGGCTGCCAAAGTGCGTGCACGAATCCTGAAGGATTGCTTCTCGTCCTCCGAAGCGTCCTCCCTGCGCAGGGTTTGGAGCTTCGGAAGGACTCGCGCCCCTCTAAATAGAAGCTTTATAGAAGAGGACGTTTCACGTCCTCTCTCTCTCTCTCTCGTCATGCGTTGCAGTGAGAAGTAAGAAGGCGAACGTCGCCTGAACTCGTGTACGTCTTTCCACCGAGAAAAGGGAAAGCAAGTCATATTAGCAGGACGCTTTTGAGCGCGGGCGTCCTAGCTTTGTTGCTGTGAGAATAAGAAGGCGTTCCCATCGCCCCGCGTATTCTCACACGATCAACCCTTCACCTGAGACTGCTTCGTGCAGTCGGTTTTCTCTCCGAGATGTCTAATGCTCTTCCCTGAAGGCAGTTTCGCTTGCATTGACGCCTGTCAGGAGCGTGACGCTTTTCTGCACGCTTTTTTTTTTTTGACGCTCGGCTTGGACGGGACGTTCGGATGGACGCCAGGCGCGCGCGGGTGCACGCCAAGCGCGCACCAGTAGAGCCGAGGCGAGCGCACGCCAGTGGATACCGAGCGCGAGCGGGCGCGCGCCAGTGGACGCCGAGCGTGCTCGCCTGCTGCCAGTGGACGCCGAGCGTGCTCGCTGCTAGCCAGTGGACGCCGAGCGTGCTCGCTGCTAGCCAGTGGACGCCGAGCGGCGCTCGCCAGGTGGTGTCGCCTGGCGAACGTCTGTTGAAGTCTTCAAGTGAGGTTTGGGCCTAAAGATTTTTTTACCTAACTTCGGTGACCCTTCTACATCGCCTGCGAAGAATGTGAAGTAAAGCAGGTGCTTCGGAGGAAGCTTAAAGTGAAAAGGCAACTTCGTTTTCGAACCCAGCAAGACCACGGGTTTCGTGAATTATAGAGGTCTCTGTCAGTAATATTGCTTTTCGTAAAGTCCAGGATTGGGTGGAGTTATGGAAAGCTCAAGGAAAGATCTCTTTTGCTCTACCGCAGTCAAGACTTTGCGGTAAGGCAGCTATGGGTTATGTAAAAGCTCGACGTCCTGCACGTCAGGGACTCTCGGCAACGTTCAGTAGGATTCTTGCAAAGGCAACTCATCAAAGGGACGCTCTTCAGGAAAGCGCAAGACAGGACTTCCTTTGCCATACTGCCAATAAATTTTGATACGGGAGAAGAAGCTGGTTGGAGAGTTTCTTCCTCTTTCCAGGATAATTTTGCAAGCTTTTTAGCCCATCTGAAAGGGCTTTTCAGATGATAGATTTTGTTAGTTCCTAGTCGGGGGACTACGCTGCCGAATTGAACATCGTCGTTTCTACCTGTTCGTAAGCCGTCTCTTAACAGGATTCTTGCCCCTTCCTCGTTTGAGACGGGAATCGAAAATAATGCTCGACTTCCTGGTTTACGTTTTGTCAATTCAGTGAATTTCCCCATTGACAATATACTATCGTTTTGTCAAGTAAGTGGGTATACCCCTCATTGACAAAATATCTCTTTGTCCCGTAAATGGGTTAGTTCTCATTGACAAACTTCTCATTAACTTTATATTGCGTAAGCGGATAAGCTCTTATTGACAAGATTCGGAAGAGCTCTCATTCATCATTCGCAGAATCGTACAAGAAATAGACTTGTAGACTACGTCAATGAACGCTTATGTCCAATAACATAAGAAGCTTGAGCTGTCCGCTTCAATTCTCTTGAGTTTTGTTTATGAAACTTGCCTGTCAGATATGTATGTAGCTGTATTTCTGAATTCAGCTATAGTATATATGTCTGCCAGGTAAGTATGAAAAAACTTTATTGCAATATAATATCATATTTTGCCTTGCGTTATTTTGTTCTACTGGTTGGTTCAAGTCATATACGCTTGCTGTAGTTACCTCTTCGGATGGCAACCGAGAGGTCTATTGTCTATTATTTTAAGGACATTTAATCGTTACTCCCTGCAGCCTTCCAGGAGTTTCCGATTTATCTTTTACCGTTGTATGGTAGTGTTATGACGACACGAACGCATTTATATATTTAGCGTTTTCTGTTTCGCTTAAATATACCAGCTTGAGAGTCTCTCTATGCTAAAAATTACGGACCTCTTTCTTCGTAGATTAGGGTAGCTGGCAACCCAGGCATAAGTTAAGAGACGACGATCGTAAGCTGCTGCTGTCACTGTCCTCTCCGCCAGTCCAAACGAGGCAGTACCAGCTCGTTCGCTGTCATGCGCGGTAGGTCGTCTCTCTCTCCTGCGGGATTGACTGACTGACCAGTATCTCTGTGCTGGCAGTTACGTCTCTCTCTCCTCCTGCGGGATTGACTGACTAACTGTATCTCGCCCTACAATCACAGACTTTAGCCTAAGATTGAGGGGATTCTTACATGAATGAATAAACATTGCATTCGTTTTTGCCTTACTATGTTCTCAGAGATATCTCTTACTCCTTTCGGTGCTCGTTACTGCACGGTATAGGACTAACGAGTCTACCGCAACATTTCACTATTTTATGCTCTCCTGCTTAGGCAAAGCGCAGCCTTTTTAGGGAAGTAAAACATACTGTGTGGAATGGATATGAGCTTGCTGGGGACCATTTCCTTCCTAAAGAAGTTTGTTTCCCTGAATAGACTGCAATTCAGACCTCTACAGTTTTTTTCCTACTGGGAAACTGAAATTTTATTAAAGATCTAGGAATGATTCTGAACATCTCTCGGTGCGGTAAGTATCACTTGAGGTGATAGAAAGAAGGTGCCGGACATCTGGGAGAGGGTTTCAGATGTCCTGGATCATAATCTGAAAGAAGTGGAAAGCAATTCTGTCGTCCCTCCAGTCCTGGAAACGAGTTTTTGGAACCAGTGGTCCATATCAACTATGATCTTCCACAGCTCTCTCATATCTTAGGAAGTATCTTCTCTCGGTCCCTGTTCGGGTTTACGAGAAAGCCTATTATAACAACAGGCGTAGAATGTAACGATCCTCTAGAGGTTCGTTACAGGATTGCAAAAGTCCGTACGAATCGTCTCGATCGACGGCAGAACACTACTGACTTCCGAGTGGAATCTTTCTTTAGAAGTATGTTGAGAGTTATGGAGACTTTAGGGACGTCCTTTCATTCATCTCTTCGCTTATGATATTGAACAGGGATGGATGTTTAGTCTCTTTTCCCCTTTTTCAAACGCTTAGGAAATGTAATAAGATGTTTTATATACCATCACAGGGAGCGACAATGACGCTAATCGCCCCATGTTGGCCTTCAAGATCCTAGATTCACAGAGGTCACGTCCTTCCAAGGACCTTTTCCGAGAGAGTCGGTCTACTTTAACACGAAGGTACCTATAACCTCTCCGCTCTGAGTCTGACTACGTTCAGACTATCGAGATGTTGGACAGCATAAGATTGCTGTCTTCCCTTTCCGTTTGAAGAATGGGATAAGCTGGCAGTCACAACTATTAAAGAATACGCAAATATGTTGTTGACGGCCTTTGGGCTCAGAGATTTGCTTCTGTCAAACAACAAAGCCCTTCACGATCTTTGAGTTTCTGTGGAATCTCGAAACTCGCTCACCATTCTACTTTTTGTCTCACCTGTTTTCTCGGAGTCAGACACTCGTGCGAGATCAGGAGACACATAGTAGCCCTGAGTTTCTTGTTGACGAAGTCGGTTGCGTTTACACACCCCCGATGATCGTTTAACATGAGACCAGGTTGGGACTGTCAGGCATTCTTCCTTCGGGACTGAATCGCCTTTTTGCTCCTCGCTCCTTTCTCTGGCACCAGAAGCTTGAGTCAGGAGTTGATTCGCTAACGACGTTGGGTTGCGTTCATACCCCAAGGTTTGCTTAGCTAAATCACCCAGGCAGTCCAGACACTCATCCTTCAGCGAAGAATAGTGCCTTATGGTCTTTAGGGTACAGCCTTGGCTGTCCTTGATTCGTCTGACTGGTCAACTGGTCGGTCACCTGACTTTAGTACAGACTGACTGACTGTGCATGTCCAGATCGAAGCTTTCAATATGGAACTTAGACATAGTCTGAAGTTCTTGATGTCAAAGCATTCGAACATCTCCTACCTGTTAACTTCTTGCACGTGATCAGGAAGGCCTTTTTCTAACCACCCTAGATACGACAAAAAGAGGGTTAGTGAGGTTTTCAGCCATCGTCAGAAGTTTTGGCATTAGAGAACACAAGGCGTGCGTTCTCTAAGCCTTCGTTGTGGCCTAAGAATGGAAACCCGTCTTGTTCTTGGGGCCAGGACTTGAATCAAGGATGGCACAAATTATTGGGCAGGAGCCAGAGAGAGGTCCTGTGCCCTGTCAGGTCTCTCAAGTTTTATCTACATAAAAACTCAAGAAAGTCGAAGTCGGTACGGACAATCTGCAGTGTTCCGAAAAGACCAGACTTGCCCATATCGAGAACACCCTGGCTTTATTGTTAAGGAGTTCTTTCAAAAAAAGCTCCTTCATTGTGTTGGCACAAAGATTTGAAATCTTTTGATTTGAATGCTCACGAGGTGAGGGCGCGGCCTCGGAAGCATTTCCAACAGAGCATGGCACTCAGCAACATCCTGAGTACCATGTTTTAGCGAAGCAACTCTGTGTTCAATTCACACTCCCTGCGAGATGTGAAGATGGCATATGAGATCTGCTGCTCGCTAGGGCCATACGTGTCTGCAGACACAATCTTGGGGGCAAGTAGTACCACTCATCCTATCCTGTAGAAAATGGTTAGGAAGAGCTCTTAATTTAGTAGTTGAGTCGCCGACAACGGTGACTTCTTAACTCTTAAGCCCTTAGTTAACACACCTTAACTTTGGCTAGGTTGGTCAGGTGGTGATATATATTTTTATATATATATTTATTTTACTTCTTAGCCCTCATGGTATGGTCAATATGGTCTAGTCACGTCGTGGTCTCGCCCCTGGTTGACAGATCATCTGGAGTGCACCAGCTATATAGGTCTCTACCTCGCTGGCAACTCTAGTAGCACAAGCAGGACTTACGTGGCAAATAACCACGAAGCCAGCAATGCTAACAGGTGGAACCAAGATGTAAATCATTCGCATGCATTTGTTTCCCAAAATCCTTCTATTCTGTCCCTTCCCACCTCCAACGGTGGGATCAGCTATATATATATCTTGACAGGTAAGTTTCATGAACAAAATGATATTGTTATGATACAATAAAGTTTGTTCATACTTACCTGGCAGATATATATAATTAAGTACCCACCCACCCTCCCCTCAGGGGACAGTGGAAATAAAAATTATGAATAGAAAATGGGAATGGTTCCTGATACCCGCCTCCCAGCGGCTGGGAATGGGTACTAACCACCTGGCCGACCACTGTGTGTGCCGGAAGTTTTTGAATTTCTGTCGGACTTCAGAAAATACAGCTATATATATCTATCTGCCAGTAAGTATGAACAAACTTATTGTATCAATAACAATATCATATTTATCATAGAGCAATATTGACTATACTCTGTTTTTTTTCATCTGTCCATCCGGCTGTGGGGTTTTTGTATGGTAACACTGCGTCCCGGGCTTTAAATAGTCACGCTACGTGTAAGTTTTAGGTATATAAAAGGCGGATATCTGGGTGTACATTTGCAACTGAAAAGTGTTTTAATAATTTACTGTATGCGAATTACGCCATTAATATTCGAAATAGGTTATTGTTATTATTGTTGAATGTAAGCTCTTTTGGGGTGGGGTGGCGAATGGAACAGCCAGACGCAGTGCGGGAAAAATTGCTTCTCTCGCTGTTCACTACGGCAATATGTCAACGTATTACTTCATTATACGTAAGTATATTTCAGTATGTACTGTTAATTTTTATAAAGTGCGTTTCAGCCAGATACGATATGACGTAACTTGGTTTAGCATCTGTTTGATGGAATTTGCGTCTGGCTGTTCCATTCGCCACCCCGAAAAGACAGCTTCATTCAACAATAATAACAGTATCCTATTTCGAATATAACGGTGTAATTCGCATACAGTAAATTATTAAAACACTTTTCAGTTGCAAATGTACAACCAGATATCCTTTTATTTACCTTTACTAAAACTTACACAGCGTAACTATTTCAAGCAGTGTTACCATACAAAAAACACCACTGGCGGCTGGACAGATGAAAAAAAAAAACAGAGTATAATTACTGTATTTTTATTATTTGCATGGCTGAATACTGTTACATGAGAAAAAAATGACTCTTCTTCTTCTTTCTAGCTTTAAACCATTTTTATATGGGGCGCCATTTGAATGAGTCTTCTCCATCGATTTCTGTCCTGTGCCTCGTTCTCATTTATACCTTTCAATATCAATATCTTCCCCTACACAGTCATGCCATCTCTTTCTTGGTCTTCCCTTCTTCCTTCTACCCCCCAGCACTTTTTCCATTTCCATAGTATGTCTTCCAACATGACGTTCCTCCCTTCGTAACAGGTGTCATACCATCGAAGCCTTCCTTCCTGTATTTTCTTCGATATTTCAACTACCTTTGTCGATCCTCTTATATACTACTCATTTCTAATCCTATCTTCCCTTGTTACTCCCGACCCATCTCAAATTTCATTTTCTACATCCATCTTCTTCTCCTCTGTTTTCCTCAATACTTGCTGTTTCTGTTCCATATAATATTGCTGGTCTGACCACCGTCCTATGAAACTTTCCTTTCAATTTCAGAGGGACCTTCTTGTCACAGAGGACCCATGATGCAGACCTCTAGTTATTCCATCCTGCCTGGATTCGGTGTCTCACCTCTTGGTCCATGCTTCCACTATTCTCTAATATGGACCCTAAATACTTGAACTTCTGTACTTTCTTTATTTCTACCCCGCCCAATCTTATGGTACTTCCACCGTCCTCAGTAATACTGAAACACATATATTCCGTTTTTGATATGCTTATTCTCATTCCTCTCTCCTCAAGTGCTGCTCTCCACCTCTCCAACCTACCCTCCAACTCCTCCCTCCACTCTGAACACAACACAATGTCATCTGCGTATAATATGCACCATGGTACTGCTTCTCTAACATGCCTGGTCATTATATCCATCACGATGTTGAAGATGAATGGGCTAAGTGCTGACCCTTGGTGTAATCCAACTCTTATCTCAAATCCATCCGTCTCTCCAACACTGCTCCTCACTCTAGTATACACATTGCTATACATCTGAATAATTCTGACATACTTTTCCAGCACCATTTTCTCCCTCAAACATCTCCATATTTCTTGCCTTGGCACTCTGTCATAGGCCTTTTCAAGGTCTATGAATACCAGATGCAGGTCTCGTCGTTTTTCTCTGAATTTCTCCATCAGCTGCCCTATGCAAAATATTCCATCCGTTGTGCCGCTTCCCTTCATAAATCCTAACGGTTCCTTCCCTATTCTAACTTCCTCTCTCAGCCTGCTATCTATTATTCTTTCCAAAATCTACAACGTGTGAGACATTAGTTTTATACCTCTATAATTACTGCATTCCTGGACATCACCTTTACCTTTAGATATAGGTATCAATATGCATTCCGCCATTCTTCTGGTATCTTTTCCTGTTCGAATATTTTTACCATCAGATCATACAAGATGTCTACCCCTTCCTCTCCTAAGGCTTTCCAACTTCGACGGGGATTAAGTCAGGTCCTGTTGCCTTCCCATTCCTCATTCTTTTTAAGGCTAGTATCACTTCATCCCTAGATATCCCCATTACCATTCCCATGTTTACTTGTCCACCCTCTCTTACAAGTCTCTCATTTTCTTCATTTAGCAGTTGTTCGAAATACTCTTTCCATCTTTTCAGGAAGTCTTCATCCTTTTTTATGACTGTACCATTCTTATCTTTCATTTGCTTAATATGGGTGATGTCCTTTGTTCTTTTATTTCTTACTTTTGACAGTTTGAGTATCTTACTCAATCCTTCCTTGGTTTCCAGTTCATTATAAACTTCTTCAGATGCCCTTGCCTTAGCTTGGCTACCAACCTTTTTACTTCTTTGTTTCTTTCTCTTAATCTTTCTCTGTCCTCCTCCAGCTGTGACTTCAAATCTCTTCTTTGCTTCCCTTTGACCTTTCACCACTTTCCTCACCTCTTCCCCCGCCACCAGCTCTCCTTTTCCTCCCATACTATTCCAGATGTTTCCCCTAGTATCTCCTTTTCTTGTCTTCTAATCAATTCCCAGATCAACCTCTCCCAGCACTCTTCTCCTAAACTCTCTCGTCTTATCATTATCCCTCCCTAACAATTTATACCCTTGATTTTCTTTACCCCATTCGTTTTCTCGTTTCATCTTTAAATCCATACAAAGGAGCCAATTGTGGGGGCCACGTGGTCACTTGGGATAACTTTACAATTCCTAACTTCCACCGGCCTTGATCTATTGTAAAGGACGTAATCTATTGGTGTGCATCTACCGCCACTCCTGTATGTTATCAAGTGCTCCCCTCTTCTTTTTGAAGAATGTGTTCACTATTGCCATATCAAAGGACACAGCAAAGTCTACTATACTCTCTCCTTCTGGGTTTCTCTCCCCAATCCCATGTCCTTCATGCGCACTTTCAATTACATCCTTTTCATTTCCGACATGTCCATTAAAGTCTGCCCCCACTACAATCCTCTCCTGCTCTTCCAGGTCTTGCGTTACCTCACTCATTTCGTTCCAAAAACTGCTCTTTTCTTCCTCTGTGCAGCCCACTTGTGGAGGATAAGCACTAATGATGTTCATAGTTTCCCCTCCATAACATATCTTCACTCATAATGCGGTCATTCTTTCTACTCACTTCCATCACTAATTTTCTAATATCAATCTCAGTGTAAACAGCAAAATACAATAGTATAATGCTAAATTGAAATCCCACAATATCACAAAAACAGCTCACCAGTGTACATAAACACCTCAGTTCAACTGCTCTCTCTTTTTTGTGTGTGTGTGTTTTCCAAGTTGGTTTTCCAAATGGTTTCATTCGGCGTCAGTGTTCCTGGTAGTCACGTCGCCTAATAATTAATTATTCATTCATTCATTCTTAACCTTTTAAAGGTAATGTAGGATGTATATGAAATTGTTACTGTAGTGTAAATTGGTTTTTGGATGATAGAGCATACTGTACAGTATCTGAAATATTGCTAATTATTTTAATTTTATTTTCCAGTCTTCTTTTATCCAAATGCAAAAACTTCTAATTAACAAAAAAAATGAATGAGAGAGAGAGACCAGCTGGGGACAAGACTTCACAGGCACTTGAACTGGCTGAGAGGAGAGTAGAATGTTGAATGTTGCCTACATGAAATTTTAAATATTTTTTGGTGATTAGAGATGAAACATCAACAAAGATAAAATATTCTCTTGTGTACTGTTCTAATATGTGTGATAGTAATCACTAAACTTGCATTGAAATACAGTATGATAAATCAGACAAAGCAAAAAATATGGCAATAATATCTCTGTCATCTGTCATGAGATCCCTGGATTAGTTTATTTTATTGCAGTGTCTTAGCTAACAATTATACAGATGTAGGTTCCCTACATGGCAGACAACAGATTCAAACTTTTGCGATGGCACCACCATTGCCGCTGTAAGTGACGTCATCTCCCTCTGCTCAAGGGAGGTGTAGGTACAACTGTCTAGTTAACAACAGTTCGTTCTCTGCCGGCGTCTGGTGAACATCAGTGGTCGGTGCAGACATTTTCTTCATCTTTTTGGGAAGTAATTCTTACCAATATCAATGAATACTCAACTTTGTGTTTTTGTTGAATTGGAGCCATTTAGCTAGATTTCATTCCTGCAAATTTTGTGGCTTTACCACCATGTTAGACTCTAGTCCATCAGTAGTTAAGTTTTGCGCCGGAGGGTGCAAAACAAGATTAGTTAAACCGATTTAAGATTCGCACTCTCAAGTGCATTAAGTGTAGGGTGTTTGAGTGCTCTCGAAAGTCTACTTGTGAGAAATGCAAGGATTGGAGTGAACAACAATGGAAAGTTTTTGTTTCTCACCCTGATAAGATCATGAAGGATAGGAAGAGGAAAGTGGCTCTAAGAGCTCAGAGTAAGGCTAGTATAGCGTCTTCTGCACCTATTTCTATTCGTTCTCCTTCTCTTCTTATTATGTCTCCGAACATGAGTCCTCCTACACCTGCTCCTGCAACGTTTTTACCAACCTCCCATGGGATTTCTCTTAATACCATTGCCAGCCTTGAGTGTAAATTTGAGAAGAAATTTGATGTATTAGCTAATACTTTTATGCAGTTGGGTTTATCTGTAAAGTCTTTCATGGAAAAGACTGCGAGTGAAGTGAAAAGCGTCGGTGTAGGGCAGTCTGAGGGGGTGGCTGTTTGTCCCGACAGTTCTTCTAGACAAAGGTCCGTGTCGGGGACCTTTGTCGGGGTTTGCCCACGGACAGTCGGTTCCGCTGTCGATCCTGTGGTGCGCCAGCAGGGATCAACTAAACACCATTGGAAAGGTGTTTCATTCAGTGCAAAGTTGTCGCCGGTAAGACGTCACAATTGGCACAATTCTTCAGACCATTGAAGAGACGTTCAACTGAAGAGGTCTTCTCTCCACCTCCTTTTAAAAGGAACAGAGAGGTAGACAGCAGTCCTTGCCCTTCTTGTAGCGTAGCTACGTGGACTTCGCATCGTATTCGTAAGTCAGCGACAGCTGCCTTCGACTCGACTGTGGAACGTCAAATTTTGATTCCTTCGAGAAGTTTGACTCATCAGGATGTCAGAAGTATGGCTTTGACTTCGCACGCGTCAGATGCTTTGACTAGCGCGAGGCCTCCGGTGTCGAGTGAGACGACTTCTACAACTCCAGTGTCTTCGATTTCGACTCAGGAGGACGCAAATTTAGTCCCGCCGTCTCCAATTGGAGGAGCTGATGACTTGGATGAAAAAGAGCAAACAGGGTCCTAAGAACAAGTTGAATGCAGAACCTTCCTTGTCACCTATTTCTTCGTATGACAAGGAGGCACAAGAAGTGGCCTCTACTCCGCTTTCGTGTTGTTCAAAGCTCTTCTGCTACCTCCTGGATATGTTCCTAGACTATTTTGTCGCAGCTGCTCCCAGGTCTCCTGCTTGATCTTCCTGATGAGAAGGAAGAATTTCAATCCCCTTCTCCAGAAGCTCGTGCTTTCTAAGGCGGCTAAACGATCGCTTTGTGATGTAAAAGACTGGGTGGCGATCAAGAGAGGGCTTGGGAAAGTGAGTTTGCCTACCTTCCTTCTAAACTAGTTAAGAAGAGGTATAGGTTCTACGTAACCGGAGAAGCTCCTTCTATTGCAGTATCTGCCTCCTTCCATGGGAACTTCTCTGGTCTGATAGACGCAAATAGAAGGTCAGCATTCGCAGGAGCAAAGATGTTCTTTTCGTCCCCTGAAGTGGATCATCTAGTAAAGAATATCTTTAAAGACTTGGGAAATAATGAGCTTCCTGGATTGGACGATTGGAGCGCTCTACAAAGATAGAGGACTGTCCCACTCTCCTGGAGGACCTTTCATCAGATTGGCTTGGTGTTTTGTCGTACTCTAAAGAAAATACAGCTCTGATGTTCTTTTGTCTCAAGAGGAGTCACATCGCCTCAGAAGTCCACCCTGTTGTTTTCGCCTCTCAACAAGACCCACCTTATCCCCGAAGAGACAGTAGTTGAAATTTTTCCTGCTTTGGAAAAGAAGTCAACTAATGACCTTTTCGCTCAGTCTTCTAAGCCTGTTAAACCCACAACTGTGACTCCTGCTACCTCAGAATCGCCTTTACAGCAGAAAACCTTTCAAAGAGGCAAGTCCACACCTTTCGTCAGGCCCTGCTCAAACTTGTGACCCTTGACCAAGACCTCTAGGAAAGCTGACACCAAATCATCTAAGTGATTCCTCAATCTTTCATGCTCCAGTAGGGGACAGACTGAGTCTCTTCTGAGAGGAGTGGGGTCGTATTGGGGCGGAGCCCGGGGTGATCGAAGTTCTCCGTTTCGGTTACTCCATTCCTCTCAAAGATACTCTGCCTCTCTCCAATGTTCCCATCACATTACCTGCTTACTCTCCAGGCTCGGAAGAGTTTTTAGCTCTGGCTTGAGAGGTAGAGGCTCTCATGCAAAAGGCAGTGATAGAGGAGATAGGTGACAGACCCTCCCTAGGTTTTTACAACTGTCTTGTTTGTAGTCCCCAAGTCATCGGGGGCTGGAGGTCTGTATTGGACATACGCACCCTGAACATGTTTGTTCAGAAAACCAAGTTCAACATGGAAACGACTCACTCAGTGTTAGATTCCCTTCGCCAGGGGGATTGGATGGTATCCCTGGATATGTTGGATGCATACTTCCACATTTGATTCACTAGGACTCCAGGAAATACCTTCAGTTCGTATTCGTGGGCAAGACTTACCAGTTTCGAGCTCTTTGCTTTGGCCTCTTGACAGCACCGCAAGTATTTACACAAGTACTGACACCCCTGGGGAAGTGGTTATACCTCCTAGGCATCAGTGTGTCACTCTACTTAGACAACTGGCTTCTCCGCTCCTCTTTGGAAAGCCAGTGCAGGAAGGATCTCTAGAGAACACTTTTATTAACCCACTCGTTAGGGATTCTAATAAACAAGGAGAAACTCAACTCCTGCTGACTCGGCATCCTCTATTTGGGGATGACTGAACTCTCGAGTTTTTCGGGCGTTTCTCTCCCCAAAGAGTGTCCAGTCATGTCTACAAGTAGTTCAAGAATTGAACTACTTGTACTATCAAAACCAAGGCTTACAGAGGGTCTTTCTCTTCTCCTGCTCCACCCAACCCTTCAGTTCTTTTCAGACACATCCGACGCAGGTTGGGGAGTCCTGTTAGGAGAGAAGAAAGCGTTAGGGATGTGGTCGGAACTTCAGCGCTCTCTTTATATCAATGTGAAGGAACTATTAGCATGTCCCTGGGACTTCAATCGTTCACTCACGTCGTAGCGGGACAGGTGGTAGCAGTTTCACGCAGGCAATTCTACCACGCTATCCTACATCAGGAAATGGAGGAACACATTCCTTCACTCTTCACAACCTTGCAAAAGATCTGCTACTGTGGGCAGAGAAGTTGCAAGTTTCACTGATCCCTCGTTTAGTTCAAGGGAAAATGAACGTGTTGGCAGACAAGCTAAGTTGACGTCGCCAAGTGCTGCCATTGGAATGGACTCTTGACACCAAGGTCTGCCTAGACCTGTGGAGTTCTAGGGAAAGCCTGCAATAGATCTTTTCGCAGCTTCAGGGAACAGGAATTTGTGGATATTTCTTATAGAAAAATACCACGACTAGGCAAATATTCTGCGAATAATAGGGGTATGTTCCTGAGAGAAATCCATGAATAAGTGAGCCCGCAAATACGGGGCTCACTGTACGTCTTATTGATAGTTTGCTGCATTTACTTTGATAATATTTGAAATTTAGGAAATAATTTTATATTGTAAAAAATGTTTAATAGTCACAAAAATAGCATGAAAATACAGTAATTAGTGAATATTTCTTGACAAACAATCCGTGAATTACCAAATTTTTTTGCAAATAATTTGGGGATAAGTTCTACAAGAAAATCCGCGAATAGGTGGACCCAAAATTTGGGGGGGGGGGGGGGGGGGGGAGGGGGGGGGGGGGGGGGGGGGGGGGGGGGGGGGGGGGGGGGTCCGTCGATTGTACTAAGAGTGTAACACCTGGGCTAGCCTAAGTCTATAGTTCACACACATTTTTATCTTGTGTGTGTTAATAAGATATGGTAACAGCTGTTAAGGAAGTTTCTGTATAATGGGTAAATGCAGGTAGGCTACCTGCCTGCTTGAACTGTCATTAAGTTGAGAGAAAAAGAAGTGGTCACATTTTTTTTATAAAGTTTTTATGCAGTATATTTTGTTACAAATATTAAGGAAAAAGAAATCTAGTTGACGTTTGTATAAAGTTTTAATTTTAAAATGGGGTTACAGTTTTGTGGTATTGATAGGGTTAGGTAAGGAAGGTTACAGAATTACCCTTGATCACCCCTAGATTATTTTTTTTTCCAGATTCCACCAATATCTGACAAACCCTTGCTCTGTTAATCTGGATGATTGAAGGATTACTATAATTATGCTCCATACATAATGTACCATACAAATTTTATTTCATTAAGAGTGCCTCTTCTTCGTCCTGATTTCATACAACCCATCTTCATCTTGCTTTTGGTTTTCCCTTTCCATACGTGACTAGTGGTTGAACTTTAACTGAATATTGCAGATGTACTGGAGGGAGAACAAAATAGTTGGATTTATACTCAATATTTTGTGTTCTTTTAGTTCTACCTAGTAGATACACTACAGTTATTGTGATTTTACGCATTTTTGAATACCATAGCTTGAGTAAAGCTGAAAAGGTTTGTATTTAAGGAATATAGAAATTATTTGTTGGTATAGGATTCAAATTTTTTGGTAAGTATTTTGTTTCATTGTCACAAATAATTACCTTTACTGCTACTACTGTATTTGATGTCATGAAATTTAGATGTGTAATAAGAATTAGCATGTTTTTAATCTTAACATGGCTAGCTATTTTAGGTAAGTTATAAGGGTACTTTTTATTGCAGTGTCTCACTGAACAATTATACAGCTGTAGGTTCCCTACACAGCAGACAAAATATTCAAACTTTTGCGGTGGCACCACCAATGCCAATACATAGGTGACGTCATCTCCCGCCAGTAGAGGGAGGAACAGACACAACAGACCAGGTGTAGTCAATTTGTTCTCTGCTGGCTCCTGGTTAATTTCAGCGGTTGGTACGGACTTTTTTCTTTACCGCTGGATGGTTTTTTTGACTCTTATTTTGGTGAAGTACTCACTTCATATTTTTGCTAGTTGGTTGCTTTCATTTTAGTTAGCTTTAACTGCAATTAGTTGTGGCATTTAAGCCGTTGTGTCAGATTCTAGCCCTTCAGGTATTAGGTTTTGTGCCGGAGGGTGCAAGGCTAGGTTTAAGGTTAAGCTTATTTACGACCCACACTTGAAGTGTAATAAATGTAGATGTAATAGGTCTGAGTGTACTCGTGAATTGGCTTGTGACAAATGTAAAGATTGGAGTGACAATCAATGGAAGGTTTTTCTTGCACATTTTGGTAAACTAGTAAAGGATAGGATGAGGAAGGCAGCTCTAAGAGCTGAAAGTAAAGCTAGTATAGCCTCTTCTGTATCTTCCGCAGATCTAGCTTGTCCTGTTTCTTTTTCAACTCCTCCTCTAGCCATGTCTCCAATCTTGAGTCCTCCTTCTCCTGCTCCTTTAACTCCTTTACCAGCTTCCCATGTAGTTTCTCCCGATGCCATTGCCAGCTCAAATCTAGGTTTGAGGAGACACCTCATTACCAGCCTCTAATCTGGTGGTCCAAGTTTTTCACCTCGGTTATTCCATCCCTTTCAAAGCTTCTCCTCCTCTCTCCAATTCGCCGATCATATTGTCGACTTGCTCTCCAGGCTCAGAGAGGTTTGTAGCTCTGGCCAAAGAGGTGGAAGCTCTCATTCAGAAGGCGGCAATGGAGTTAGTAATCGACACATCATCTCCAGGGTTTTACAGCCGACTTTTCCAAGTCCCCAAGGCATCGGGGGGCTGGAGACTGTGTTGGATGTGAGCACTCTGAACTTGTTTGTCATGAAAACGAAGTTCAATATGAAAACAACCAACTCTTTCCTAGTGTTGCTTCGCCAAGGAGACTGGATGGTCTTGGATGGTCTTGAAAACAAAGTTCAATATGGAAACAACCAACTTGGTCCTAGTGTCGCTTCGCCAAGGAGACTGGATGGTCTTGTTGGGCATGCAAGATGCTTATTTCCATATTCCGATTCATCAGGAATCAAAGAAATTTCTTTGGTTTATTTTCATGGGCATAGTATTCCAATTTTGGGCGCCTTGTTACGGTCTCTCGATGGCACCTCAGGTGTTTGTGTTTACCTGAGTGTTGGCACCTCTAGGAAGTGACTACATCTCCTGGGTATAAATATGGCACTTTACCTGGATGAGTGGCGTCTCCGCTCCTCCTCAGAAAGCCAGTGCATGAAGGATCTAGAGAGGAATCTTAGACTCAGTCATTAGGGTTTTTTGTCAATGAGAAGAAATCACAACTGATTTTGACTCAGAAAATTCTATATTTGGGAATGACTCAATACACAAGTTTTTTTTTGCTTTTCTCTCCCCGAAAAGAGTTCAGTCTTACCTTCAGGTAGTTCCTGAACTGTCGATCTTGTTCTGCTCTCCAGTGGATGAGTCTTATGGGCACCTTATTGTCGGTAGAGAAGTTTGTAAGATTCAGAAGGTTTCATATGCGACCCCTTCAATTCTTTCTGAAGGCATTGTGGTGCAGGAAGTCTCGACTGGACTCAAAGGTGCAACATCACAAAGGAGATCGAAAAGGATCTAGCATGGTGGCTCTCGGAACAGACTCTCGGAAGGCATTTTTCTTCTTCCTCTCCACCCAACCCTGCAGTTCATTTCCGACTTCTGAAGTAGGTTGGGGAGCAGTCTTGGGAGAGATGGAAGTGTTGGGAATATGTATGGTCGATGGAGCAGAGTTCCCTTCACATCAATGTAAAAGAGTTACTAGTGGTCCATCTGGGTCTGCAAGCTTTCATTCACCAGATCACGGGGAAAGTGGTGGCAGTACATCCTGACAACTCCACCGCATTGTCTTACATTCGAAAGCAAGGGGGAACACGTTCTTTCTCCCTTTACAAGAAAGCGAGGGACCTTCTTTTATAGGCGGAAAGCCAGCGTGTCTGATTCCTTGGTTCGTCTAGGGGAGGAGGAATGTTTTGGCAGACGAATTGAGTCGAGATCAACAAGTTCTTCTGTCAGAATGGACTTCTATTGCAATGTTTGCCTCGACCTTTGGAAGATAAGGGGAAAACTGGCAATAGATCTGTTCGCCACTCCCACCTACAATCGACTCCCTCTATTTTGCTTTCCATTTCCAGATCCTTTAACACGGTCTGTCGATGCAGTGCTGCTGGACTGGTCGTGGTTGGACACTTACACCTTTCCTCCATTCGGGCTGATAAGGCAAGTTCTGAACAGTCCTTTTTCATCAGAAGTGTGTCTCACTCTCGTAGCACCATTCTGGCCAAGAAAGGAATGGTTTCCAGATCATCTCAGTCTACTTGTAGACTTTCCGAGACTCCTACCGTCCAAGTAGTCGCTACTCAGACAACCGCATTTTGCAAGGTTACATCGAGGGTTGTCCTCTCTGGCCCTGACAGGCTACAGACTGTCAGGAGCCTTGTCAGAGCGAAAGGCTTTTCGAGAAGAGCTTCGGAAGCTATCGCTAAGTGTAGAAGACCCTCTTCTAACAGACTGTACCAATCTAAGTGGGGAGTGTTTAGAGGATGGTGTAAGCAGCATAAAGTTTTCTGAAACCTTTATAAGCGAGATAACAGACTTTCTTCTTTTTCTAAGAGTATCTAGACACTTGGTTCCTTAGACGATTAGGGTTACAGTCAGCGTCTGTATTTAAACAAAAGGCATAGTCTTGTCTAATAATTGTGACCTCTCAGATTTGATTAAGTCTTTCGAAACTTCTAAGTGCCCGAAAGATTCAGTATCCTGGAACCTTGACGTAGTGCTCAAGTGGTTTTTGAGTTATTCTTTTGAACCAATGCGGTCTTTTTTGATGAGAAATCTAACCATGAAGACATTATTCTTGATAGCTTTAGCTTCGGCAGGACGTATTAGCGAACTCCATGCTATGGAGAAAAGAGTTGGCTTCTCACAAGGGGATGCAGTCTGCTTGTTGATGTTGAGTTTTCTAGCCAAGAATAAAAACCCTTCAAAACCTTAGCCCCTCTCCTTCACAATCAAGAATTTGACTAATATTCTCGGTCTGGAGGAAGAGGAAAGACTCCTATGCCCAGTAAGAGCTCTTAGATTTCATCTCCACAGAATGGAGAAAATAAGAGAACTATCTTCTCAAATTCAGTGAAGACTCCTTCTCGTCCTCTTTCAAAGAATGTGATCTCCTTCTTGAGAGAACTTATTATCGAAGCACATTCTTATGTCAACGAAGATGATTATCCCATGTTGAAAGTCAACGCACATGAAGTCTGAGCAGCAGCAACCTCTCTGGCATTCCGACATAATTTGTTGCTGTCCACTATTCTGCAAAGTACCTTTTGGAGGTCAAAGTCTGTGTTTGCATCTCATTACCTGAAAGAGATTGAGACCTTGCTTGAAGACTATTTCTCTTGGTCCTATTTCTGTAGCTGGCATGGTGTTAGGAGAAACGACATAGGGGGTTGGTCCCTCTGTATTTTTGCCTTCTATCAAGGTTGCTGTGTTAAGGGAAGCTGGGGGTACTTTTACCTGGTGTACTCGCCAGTCAATTGTTTTTAATACGGTAGGTATAGGTTTTTAATATGGTGTTGGTGACTTGTTCACGTGTATGCTGTATCTGGTCTTCGCCCAGGGTAAGGGCAATATTTTGTTTTCACCTTTGTCAAGTCACTGGTGAATTGCCATGACTGCAAAGTATTCCATTCTATCTAGAGACACTCTTTAGATGGACATCCAAGCTCTCTACTACATAAGATGAGCACTGACCAGAGGCAGTATTTTCCTGCAGTAGCTCTCTAACAAGTTAAGGTACAACAAGCACTAATATTGCTGACTTATCTCTTTTCAAGAATCCTGTTATATATTTTAATTAAGCATACATCCACAACCCTCATCCTTGTAATGGGTAATCAGCTGTATAAATGTTTGGTAAGACTGCAATAAAAATTGAATTTTTATAATAAAATTACATTTTATTGCATACTTGCTGAACAATTTTTTAATTAAAGCCCTCCCTCCCTCCCCACAGGTGGATGGTTGAGCAGAACAAATTGATTACGCCTAGTCTGTTGTACCTGTTCCTCCCTTGAGTGGCGGGAGATGACGTCACCTACATCGGCAATGGCAGCGCCACCGTGAAAGTTTTAATCTTTTGTCTGCCATGTAGGGAACCTACAGCTGTATAATTGTTTGGTAAGTATGCAATAGAATTTAATTTTATAAAAATTCCATTTTCTATCATGTTACTTTGTAGTTTAATCGACAATCAATCAATCAATCAATTTGCCAAAAATAATAAGCCAGACATTTAAGTTTTGGGGGAAGACAGTCTGGCCTAGGTCAAGTTCCTTTGTGTTTTAGATTGATTGATGTAATTTTTATGTATGTAACTTACCAAGTACGTAGTTGCATAGCTATAGTTTCTCTCCGTCGGTAGCTATAATTTTTTTAATTCATGGTAGCACTATATTGGTTTGGCTAGGTGATACATACACCCCCTGCCCACTACTGGGGGGAGGGAGAGAGGAACCAACTCAGCACTGAAAATCGGTTGATTTTGCTGGCTTGTATTGTCAACAGTGTTCAGCAGCAGCAGAAATTTTTCGATTTGTTTACTTGCGGTTAATGCCTTTGGAGGTTTTAGTGAATTAATCCCACATTTTACTAGCCATTTCGGCAATATTTAGCTATTGGCAGGAATTAGTTGTCAAAATAGTCTGTTTTGCCTTTGAATTAGACTTTGTCATAACTTTGAGTTCAGTGGTATTTTGGCATGTCCAAAATTAGTTCTCAAGGTACTTTGCTGAAATACCAGACTTATTAAAGTATGTTACGACATTCAGTTTGCACCGACTGTAGGGGTCAAACTTGTTCTCCTAATTTGACTTGTGCAGAATGTGTTTAGTGGGATGATAAGACTTGGAAAACTTTAACCAGTCACTTGAATAAGTTAGAGAGGGTTAAAAAGAGGAAAGTAGCTTTTAGGGCTAATAGTAAGATGCACTTATCTAGTCAGGAGACTCCTGCTGGAAATGTCTGGAATTCACCCGATCAACCTTCCGACTTGTCTATTCAAGTGAATCCTAATCCTGGGTCCCTTGCACCTAAACCCAATGCCGTTGCCAACCTCAAAGCGCCGGTAGGCCAAAAAAGTTCAATTATTTGAGATGAATCTTACCTACTATTAAAGTTAGCTCATATCTCCACGCCAATGGGAGAGTCGGCATTCAAACAAAAGAAAAAAGAATCACTTGGCTGACTGGGAAGACCGTCTAGTTCACCTGTTCCTCACCAGGCGTGTTTGAATTTTTTAGCTCTAGTCAGAATTCTCCTTGCTGTCATTACGTGTAGGCGTTTGTTGGTATTTTGTGAATTTTGGCAATTTTCTCCTGTCACGGTATGGTAATTTTAATCTTCCTAGGATGCCTTCCACCAGAAGCAATTCAACATAACATCAGGTTAAGTAGGAATGATTTTTGTGTAACCAGGATGCCTAAATTTGAGGGAGATCAGCATAATGTTTGTACCAGCTGCAGGGGTACAGTGTGTGATCTAGCGGTAAGGTATGAGGAATGCAAGGATTGGCCTAAGGATCTCATGCTTAAAAATATCAGATATAGGAAAAGAAGGGAAGCATATAGACTGCGGCAGCAATTAATTAGGTCAGGTGAGCCTTCGTCTGTGGTTAACCCCACTCAATCTATGTATTTTTCCTATGCTAGGGTTAATGCTAATAAAGATAGTACTGACATTTCCTCTTGATTTTGGACTTGCGATCCCGTCAGTTCAGGAAAAGCGTATTGAGAAACTTGAACAGGACGTAAGCCTTATTTTAGAATGTTAAAGGTTTGACTGAATTTATGGTAGGGAACCGTTCCCGAGTCCTCTCATAGTGGACGTTCATTTTCGCCTTCCCCTTGTAGAGGTAAGGTGCCGGTGCCCTAGCCTAGGACTGCCCTATGACAGTTTGAAAAGTCTGCTGCCGGGGAACCAGGTCGGTAATTTGGGTGATGGAGCTCTGTGCCCTCCGACTCCTACCTCTCCTTTTCCACGGTCTCACTCGCCATCACGTTCAACGCATTCGCTGAAAGAGATTGTTTTGGTAAGCGTGTCTTCACACAGTATTTCAACTTTGCCTTCATCGAGAGTTAGTAATGGGGTTGCTAGAACCGATAAGAGTAAGAATTAACTGTACATAGACTTTTTTATACTTATGCCGTCTGCTTCTACATCTCGTTCTAAATCTTTCTTGGCTATTCCTCTGTCTTCAACTGTTGGAGAGTCTCATGTGGACTCTGCCAGTGTCTCTCTCCTCCTTCTATGGTTTCAGATTCTACTGTTGTTTCCAAACTAGATGCTATTTTAGCTGCTTTACTCTTTAAAGACGTGTCGTCTGGGAATGTTCCCAAGCTGCTTGAGATGCAGTCAGGACAAAGTGGTGCAGTTCAGTGTCAGTGACTCTTCTCCACCTCTTACATGTCCTGTTTTCCTTGCCGACGAGTATCACCTCTGCTTTCCTGCTTTGTGGAGTTGTGTCGCCTCTAGTAGACAACTCCAGACTACTACTCCCTCAGTCTCTACGCCTATCCAGTCAGAATTTTGTTGCAAGGAGTCAGCTGCTGTCATCTGGAATCTGCAACTGAAGGACGAGCTTGAGTTGGAAGAGTCACCTTCGATCTTTCGGTGCTTGCTGGAAGGTTGCTCTTCTCTTTATCCGTATTTGGTGGAGGAAAGAAGTTCTGTGTAGACTAGGTCTTTGTTATCTTCCAGCATTTCAGCTCCCATTAAGTCATTGAAGAAACCTAAGCTTTCTCCTTCTGTTAGAGGATGTTTTAACAAAATATCTATTAAGTCTTTATGGTAGAAACCTAAGCTTTTCCTCCATTCAGGTAGAAGGAGTTTTGATGAAAATAATCTCATCTTTCTGGTGCACAAAGTTCTTTTTTAAGTCCGTTCAGCTGTAGTTCTTCCTAGTTTTTGAAATTGCGGTGAGATCCACGTTCTTTAAAGGTCCCGGTCAAGTGTAGTCTTCCTTAGTTTTTGAAATTGCGGAGAGCCACTTATTACAACACAGGCTCATTACTGGCGTTGAAACTCTCTTCAGTCATTGATGCTGATTTCCTTGCATGTCTTGATCCAGTGAAAAGTATTAGTGTTGTAGAGGAGGTGGCTGTGCGTCCTGCTGATTCTCCTAGGCTAAGGTCCCTGTCAAACTCCCCAGCACCTGGGAGGAGGCATACTGGTAGGTCAAGGGAGGTCAGTGGGATTTGTCCATGAGCAGTTGCCCCTCAGGGGGTCTTGTAGCTAAATCCCAGGTTGCAACAGAGTGCCATTGGAAAGGCATCTCTAAGTAAGTGTCTAGTCTTTCATCAAGTGGGTCAAACACTGAGGAGTCATCCCCCAGGTGCCAGTGGTGCTTTGTTCATGAGTCTTGTCCATTGAAAAGGAGGACTTGTAATATGTCGCCTTCTGTCCCTCCTAAGAAGGCCAGTGTGTCCTTGTAGCTTCTTGGACAGTCCAGAATGCTTTACACATGATGATGATGGGTTAGAAGAACAGCTTAGTGAAAGGGTACCCTCCTCTAAGATTTATTCTTCGTCGAGGAAGTTGTCATGTGGGCATCAATCTGATGAGGCTGCATGCAGGAAAAGTTCTGAGAGTCTGTTGGTGCTGGATCTTTATCCTCCTGTGCTCCCTTTTCCAGATGGTTCCTCTGTATTTGAGTATAGCTCTTAAGAAGCGTGTGATGCCTGAACATCTATCGGCACCTGTGCATCTATCGGCACCTGTGCATCCTTCTTGAACAGAAAGGAACTTGATCTGATCTTCCTTCAGTGTTAGAGCACCCATTGGCACAGGCGTGCCCACTGGCTCAGGAGTTACCTCTTCTTCAAGAACGCCCAGTGGCTCAAGAGCTCTCATTGGCGCAAGATCTCCCTCTGTTATAGGCGCTCCATTTAGTACAAGAGAGACCATTGAAGCCCGTGTCCATTGGTTCACAGGCTTACATGAGTGCCCGAATGCCAATTGGTGCTCAAAATCCCATGAGTGCCCATCGGCGCCACTCGATCAAATTGTGATTATTCAGCAACCAACTGTTACAGCTGTTGGAGTTGATATCACAACAGTGTTGCAATTTACGGCTGTCGTGGATCCATCTATTGCAGCAATACGAAGTAAGCTTTACAGCATTTTAGGCTTCATGAAGCATACTGCTCCTCCTATTCAGCCCCAAGCAGCTTTGTCTCCAGTTTCTTTGGCGGAAGAAGAGGAAAAAGAAGGAGATAGGAAGAGGGCCTTCCTTACGCTTCTTACAAGGGTTTGCTTTGCTATTTTCTAGCAAATTTCTCAGATTCCTTCTTGCTAGCGGCTCAAACTTCACCAGTCTTCATATATGAGGGATAATCAAGTAGATTCTTCTAAGTTGCCTAAGCTAGTTTTCTCTTTTTCTTCTCATGACCTAAGGCATTGTAGGAAGTTAATCTTTGGCTTTAGGAGAAGAGGGAATGGAAAGGTTAACTTTAATTTCCCACCGTCACGTCTTTCGACTGAAAGACTATCATTGTTACGAGGGGACTAAAAGAGGCTTTGCTTTCTTTGGCTTTGGTTCGTGTCTTGCTTCTGACCCAGGGATACTTTTCT
>NC_061089.1:1098837-1191337 GCF_015104395.2 Macrobrachium nipponense | reverse complement strand
AACTTTTTAAAAGATTCATGGAAAAGATACATATTTATTGCGTTTTTATTTTACAATTATACATAGCCATCAGCAGCCTGACATCGCTCAATTATACCGATGTCGGACCAAGTTTGATTCTCGTTTCGTGTCTTTTTTTCTACCCTACTAGAGGCAGTCCCCGGTTACAGGTGATGAGGTTTTATGGGGCTTGTCTAGTGCCATAAAATCAGCACTTTATGGCGCCATAACGGTACAAGTTCTGGTTAGCGGCACCATAAGGGTTTTTGTGGCACCGATAACCGATTATCAGTGCCATAAGCCCCATTATGGCACCATAAATCACTGATTTTCGGTTAATGGCAGTTTTCGCTTATCGGCACACTCCCAGGAACGAAACCCCCGAAGATAACCAGGGACTGCCTGTACATTGTCATAATGCATTGAACCTCCAGAATTGGCTTACATTAATAATTTATTATACTGTATACAGTATTCTCCTACTTACGATGGGGTTAGGTTCCGAAAAACCCATCGTATGTTGTAAAAATCGTATCTCGAATATAGCCTAGCCTACACTAGGGTAATCAGTACCATCTTTATAGATAGGGTAGTAATTATTAATTTTTGCTAATTCTCTAGGTTCAATGCATGTTGACTCATGATAATTCAGTACTAAGAGAAATTGAATAACATTAACAAGTTAGCCTAGTGTATACGATGATAGATAACCATGGTAAATCGGACTCAGATTCGGACCAGTACAGGCAGTGTCCAGGTTACGCCAGGTCTGGCCTACGAAGTTCCGAGGTTAAGGCGCTTTTCAATTATATTCATCAGAAATTATTTCCAGGGTTACAACGCCTACAACACTGATCTGGCAGAAGAAATTGACACCAAAAATGCAAAATAATCAATATTTGAAGGTTTTTTTTGATGAAAGATGCAATAAGAATGCAGTTTACATAGTTTTCAATGCACCAAAAGCATTAAAAGTAAGGTTTTCTTAGGATTTTTGATGATGTTCCGGCTTACGACAATTTTCGGGCTACAACGCGTCTCAAGAACGGAACCCTGTCGTAACCCGGGGCTGCCTTATCGGCATAATTGAGTGATTCCTATCAGGCTGCTGACACCTACATATAATTATGGAATAAAAACATAACAAATATGCATCTTTTCCGCGAATCTTTTAAAAATTATATACTACATTACTCTATCCTATTGAATTGTATGTATATTCTCATATTACGTATTGTATCATAAAATACTAACAAAGAAGTCAATGGTTTGGTTTGGAAATCAGCTGATGGCGAATACAAGTTTATTTTGTCGTATTTAACTCAATTCGGAGCGAATTGTTTTGCTTCTAGTTAGCATAAAAGAATATCTAGATACTTAACTTATATGAGACAAGGTCATCTTTTAGTTATAAGACATGTTAATTTTAAGTTGAAATATGAATTTAATATGATTGCTCTATGGGCATGTTTATTGTGTAAGGACAATTGTGATTCCTTTTGCTATTTTGCTATTTTCACTTGATTTCTATGTAGTACAAGCTTTACTGTTATGTTATTTATCTCTTTATCGGCGTGAAAACAGCAGTAAACTGTATTCTTTCAAGACAAGAAGTTTTGATTAAAATGATTCTCTCAACTTTATCTACTATTGTGTTTGATTGGATAAGTTTATGGGAGTTTTATCTTTGTTACCGATGCACAATAACAGTCATTAGTGGTTCAAAAAGTGTTCTCAGCTTTAGCTACCACTTTGTTTAAATTTAACAGTATGTTTCCTTGCTGATCTTTGATCTATAGCGAACAAAGTTATTACCTAAAAATATATCGGTCCTATTATACATAACGTCATTTATAACATAACTGCAGTAATTGTTTACAATCGTATGATGGTTGAAATACAAGCCAAATGGATGTTGTTATCCAATTTGGTTGTACTCAGCAAAACGTTTCTCATTTGAAAGTTATGTAATTTGGTCTGTCTCTCTTGCTACCTGGTTGTACGCTGCTGGGCTGCACCCGTTGTGAGCAAAATTTTAAAATATTGTCGTATCAGTATTAATTGCTAACCCCATCGTAAAACCTGATTATCGTAAGACAAATTATCGTAACTCGAACACTAATTACCTGTATGTGTAGAGTATACATATGATATATCTTATTACTATACACTAGGCTAACTCTTGTAAATGTTATTCAATTTTTCTCTGGACTGAATTATCATAAGTCAATATGCAATGAACCTAGAGAATTAGCTGAAATAAATCATTATTATACTGTATACAGTAGGGCCTCAATAATCGGGGGGGGGGGGGGGGGGGGGGGGGGATTATCGAGGGCCCAGAACCCCCCGCGATAAGTAAATACCCGTGTTATCCTGGTACCCCCCTCAAAAATTGCTTAAAACTGCCTACTTTAATAGTTAACCCACCCAAGACCCACTATTCCAATGTTTATAACTGCCTACTTTAGTTCAAACACCAAATATGTCTTCAACTATCACCTTAAACTAAATTCAAGACAGTTTCAAAGTTATTTTACATTAGCCTTAAAAATATATGTAGTATATGCACTACTGTACATATGTAGCTACTAGCCTATGGATTACAGCTAGAAGTCTACATACGCATATGCTATTGCGTACTCACATGGGCCTCTTTTCTTTTATAAGGAAAGAGAGGGAGAGAGGTAAGAGCAATATCAAAATGATGTAAATCATATGGGTACTCAACAACGATCTATGTTGATGAAGATGGTGATGATTTTCCAGTGCATTCAGATGAATAATAAAGATAATACTGCCAGCAGCATGCAGCAAAACATCTCTTCCCTTCTTCACAACACATGTTAATATATTACACGTAATAACCTTCATCTGATGTTTAGGCTTCTTTCCTATAAGAGTAAAAGAATCAGGGCTTTTGGATGCCACATAACTCGTTTATATGGGTACAATTTGAAGAATGTGTCAAACACCACACTTCAAAACAACAACAAACAAAACTTAGACAAACGTGGGTAGGCCAGTGTTGCCAAATGGGAATGGCAATTTCTTGCTAGATTTTGCTCCATAAAGTGCTTAAAAATTCACATCTTACACAACAATGCCACCCAGCCAATTTCAACCGATTGCTCTCTTTTTCGATTCAAACATGTTTAGAGAAGACTCAGGGTCCATCTGATCACCTGTGGTGCTCTGTGAGGAACCTGTTGCGCCAGTGTCAAAGAATGGCCTGGTGTTACTGAGGAAGCTGATTGTGGAGGCTCATTCTCAGTTTAAAGTCAAATTTTAATTCCCTTAAAGTGAAAGCTCATGAAGTAAGAGCAGTGGCATTATTGTCGCTTTCTGTTGAGCATAACCTCTCTTTGGATTCCACTATTCAAGTGATGTATTGGAAATGCAGATTTGTGTTTGCTTCTCATTACCTGCATGAAATCGAAACAGTTTATGACAACTTGAGTATTTGGTTGCAGGTGTGGTGTTGGTTAAGTGTGTATAGGAAGTCATCTCTTCCTAGTCAGTTCTCTTTGTTTTAAGTAAGATTGTTGAGTCATAAGGGAAACCTGGGGGCACTATGTACCAGGAGTACTCTTCTGTCCTTTTCAATAGTTGGGTATGGTTTTAAATATATTTTGGCAGTGATATATAGATTTACTCTGGTTTCAATGTGTTTGTTTTGGTACCGCACCCTGGGCAGGGGCATATTTGTGTAGACCTTGCTAACCACGGACTATTACTTAGCTACATGGATTCCACTAAGTAGAGGACAACTCTTGGCTATACCACCACATCTCTACAAGTTAAGATAGCATTATTCAGAGGCAGTAATCATCTGTAAAAGGTAAGGAACCGACAAGCATTGTCTAACTGCTACCACTATCTATATATTTTCATTATTTTTATATGAATTGTAATCTACAATCCATGGATACCACCTCCTACAATGTGAGATTTAGCTATGTAACTACTTGGTAAGTTGCATACATAAAAATGACATTTTTATAATAAAATTAAATTTTATGTATACTTACCAAGTAGTTACATAATCACGAGTCATCCCTCCACCCCTCTCATGGATAGGAGGTCATAAACAACTGATATTCAATGCTGAGTTGGTTCCTCTCTCCCCTGGTAGTGGGTGGAGGCCTATTGCCTAGCCAAAACAATACATGCAGTCTACGGTTATCGGCGATCTGGTTTTATGGCGCTTGTTTAGTGCCTTAAAATTGGTGATTTCAGTGCCATAACGGGCCAAGTTCCGGTTATTGGCACCGTATGGTGTGATAAGGGTGCTTATGGCACCAATAACCAGTTATTTGTGCCATTATAGCGCCATGAATCTACGAGTTTCGGTTAATGGCAGTTTTCACTTAACAACACCCTCCCGGGAACGGAACCCCTGCCGATAACCGGGGACTGCCTGTATAGCGCTATCATGAATTTCCAAAAATTCCAGCTGCTGAAAGATAGAAACTATAGCTATGTAACTATTTGGTAAGTATACATAAATTTTATTTTATTATAAAAATGTCATTTTTAACAAATGTATTGCATTGTACTGTACAAGCAACTAATATACTAACAGTTTAGTTGCATGTTCAAGGTGAAGCATGAGATTTTGCTACAGGAATAGGGTTGGCTACTGTAATTAGTTTTTTCTGCAAATAGTGAAAGCATACAGCCTATCTTCTTCATTGCAGACACGGGTGATGGAATAGAAGTCATAACATGTGGAATGCAAAATATACTAAAACTGGAAGGCACCTCTTTACGTCAAGTTTACTCACACTGCACTAACAAATTGATTTGTTTGAATGTCAGTACAACTTAACTAAGTCTTGGGTTCAGGTTTTTGTAGATATAGATTCACTAAAACAATAATACTGTCTACTGAAATGGGAATGCTTACTAACTTATTCCTGACATTTAATTGTATTAGTATGTAGCTACAATCTGCCACTGATATATTTTCTAGTCCCTTCTAGTCTAATCATAAAAAGGAAATTGTTTACAACCAGATTAAATACATTAGTGCTTATCAAGGATTAAATATGGGTGAATTTTTGATAGAATGTACCCTTTGTGGGGTATCTTTTGGATCAGAAAAACTTTATGAAGGTCATCCTTGTATGGATGATGATGTAAAGGTTCCATTCAAGATAAAGATGGAACAGGATGATGAAGAGGCAGAGCTTGAAGAAGAGGTTCAAAAAGTTATTGATCAGGCTACAAAATCATGTAAAATTGAGCCAATTATCCCTTCAGGCATAAAAGAGGAACCAGTTGATGTTGATTTTGAAGATGAAGATCCTCTCGGGGGGACTCGAGAAGATGAATTTGTAAATGGAGAAGAAAATCTTGAAGACATTGCTGAACCTATTGATGCTTCAGACATATTAGAAAATAACCAGAGCTCTACTGATGATACTGTTGGGAAGCCTGTAAATGAATGTGCTGTATGTGGCAAGAGGTTTTTTCGTAGAGAGGATTTTCTGACACACAAGGCTAATGCTCATAAAATTCCTAGACCATATGAGTGTAAGGTATGTAAGAAAAGATTTACTCAAAAGCATTATGTTGCATTACACATGCGAGTTCACACAGGTGAACGTCCTTACAAATGTGGACTGTGCTCTAATACTTATACTCATAAGACAAGTTTTACTATCCACATGAGAATTCATAATGGTGACCGTCCATACAGGTGTGGTTTATGTGGGAAGAGATGCTATGATAAATCTGGTCTCACTAGTCACATGAGATCACACACAAAGGAAACACCATATGAGTGTGAGGTCTGTGGACGACGTTTTACACACTCTAAAAGTTTGTTAGTACATCGCAGGAATCATACTGGTGAAAAGCCATATAAGTGCCCCTATTGTGGTAAGACTTTTCGACACTGGCATAAGCATAAAATTCATATTCGCCTTCATACTGGAGAAAGACCATATAGGTGTAAAATTTGTGGAAAAGGATTCCCACGTAATGATGAGGTTAAGAGACACATGCGTAGTCATCAAGGTATCAAATCTTTTAAGTGCTCAATATGTAGTGTTTATTGTGCAACTCAAGCCAGTATTACAGGGCATATTGATCTCCATCACTCTGATTTAAAACCAGACAATCCAACAGCACCGGAGAAAACTGTGGTTAGAAACAGTATGTCTGGAATCCTTGGAACAAAAGCACCTCAGCCAAGAACAATTTATAAGCCAATAGCTTCTTTAGCATCATCTGTGATCAATAGAAGTACATGCACTACAGCAAAGTCACCAGAAGGAATTGTTATAGCAGGGAAGAAAGGCTGTGATGGAAAACCAAAAGCATTATCTTATAAAGAATATATAGAGCTCCAAGAGAAAATGCTTGCTGACAAGGGTTTGATGGTTAAGAATCCAAAAGAAGCTTCATGCCCTATATCAGAAAGTCTTTCAAATAAAGTTAGAAGTTCAAGTAAGAAAAATAAGTCTTCACCAAGTAGTCAGACTGCATTGTCAAATAATGGAAAACAGATACTTATCATATCACCACAAAACATGCAGGCAGGAGCTGGGACAGGGGTAGGAAATATGCAGTTTGTTTTGTCGAGACAAATGTCTGCCCCACCACCAGCTCAGACAGCCACACCAGGCTCAAATGTAGGTGGCCAACAGCTGATTTTAGGTCAGCCTTCAGTTGTTTTACCTCAGCCACAGTTACTTGGAGGGCAGGTTTTGGGAAGTCAGCAAATTATATTATTGTCCCCTTCAGGAAGTCAGCAAAATAACTTGAATGTTTCTCAGCCATTGTTATTACTAACTGGTTCTGCCAGTAATGGTGGTCAGCGATTATTGTTGCTTCCAAAACAAGGCACTAGCTCAGGTATTTGTGGAAATCCAGTGATGATGATTCCCAGTAGTATCCCTGTAGGAACAAATGTGCCAGAGTCAAATGAAGTCAGCCCATCAGTACAGATAAAGAAGGAAGTAGAGGATCAAGTTCCAGCGGTAAACGAAGAGGAGACCATTAGTACTATCAAACAGGAGCCTGGTGTGACTCATCCCTTTGGAGTGGTAATCAAGCAGGAACCCAGTGAGACTGATCCCCTCCTGTTTGCAAGTGTTGGTAATATAGTAATTAAACAAGAACCAGAGGACATGGATATGTAAATAAGTGGTTTAATTCTAATTTTCATCTAGTCTTTTTCAGCATTTTAAAATCTATCTTGATCTAAGGGGGACAATACCCATGTGTTGCAATTGGGCCGTGTTAAACATGGTTCTTATACAGGAAGTGACAACCAAAGTACTGTAAAGTAAAACTGCAGCTAGTCATGTGAGTGCTATAAGTAAGAATTATTTAGTTTTTAATTTCAACATTCCCATTTCATCAGAGTTGCTCATACTCAGTAAGTTTGTGAGTGAGAATTTGCAAGTCATGTGACTGTTTCTTGTATATTGTAGTTTCCTTTAAAGAAAGACAAAACATTCCTTCTATGGTACAAATGCTGTATATTTTAATTCTATCTTGGGACCTTTTGTGAAATAATTTGGTTTAATGCATGGATTGTATAGTAGTATGTTTTCAATTCTGGTTATTTTTTATACAAATTGGTTATTTTATGTAATAATAGGTTATGCAGTAGAAGTATGATCATTCATTTTTCTTAGGACCAAGGCTATGCCCAAAGACCACAATCTGAATTATTAGGTCACCTACCCTTCAAATTCCTGGTGCTTTGTTGGTATGTACATTATAAGTAGTTTTATTGGGCGATATAATTGCTATTGTAATGTCTATTGCAATTAAAATTATTTTTATTAAAACATCAAAACAATAATTATAACTTAAACAAGCAAGAAAATACCAAAAAGCATTTCACAATTACTGTACATGTATAGAACATCCAGGTCTATTCAGTTCAATTTTTTAAATGTGCAGTTGCCCATCAATGGCAGGGTTGCTGTTCCCGGTCAAGCGCTACTAACCAAAAATCGCTGATAATTAAGGTAATAAATGGTGCTTACAATGTCGTAAGCACCAACAAATCACTTATCGGCATCGGTAAACCACTTAACACCGATAAACTGCTTACTGATGCCAAAAATCACTTACCTTCGCCAAAAGTAGGGTTAACAACATCATTAGCCAAGTGCTGTAAAACCAGAATGCTGTTAACCAATGCCGCTGAAGGGTAAGGACTGCCTGCACTAATAAACACAGCTGCCCTGAATATTGATATTATACCCAATAACTTTATTTATGTATGAAGGTCTGATGTTTAAATGGGCAATCCCCCAACTTATCCAGCGCTTATCCCTAAACTTCATAATCCATCCATCCATCCCCAACATATGCATAGCATATCAATTTCAGGTGGTTTCATCTTCACATTATTTATTATGCATAGCACTAACCTACAGAGAGCACTTTACATTTTCATAATTTTCAAATTTAAATTTTACTTCTCAAACACCAAAAGGAATGGAGATTATTAAAACACAGCATGAACAAATTTAGTTGTTTAATGATAATGTATGTCAGCTACAAAGTGCAATAATTCTTCAGGTGTGAAAAACCTTTCTCATAGCAGGACTGATCTCAGTCATCAAAAGGTCTAAAGAGTCTGTGGCGTGGGGAGATCAGTCATTATTCTTTCGGTTCTAATTAGGCAGCTCACAATAGTTAAAACATTTCTCTTGTCATTTTTAATTGTTTTTGCATATTTTAGCAAAAAATGGCAACATTTGTTTCCAACTTACAGGAAAATCTCAGGGCAAGTCCTAGACCCTCAGTAACCATAAAAATGCTATATGTAGAGGGAAGAGACTGAAATTAAACGCCAATAAAAGCCACAAAATTCAGTATTTGCATTTTTATCACTGCTATAACATAACAGCATAATAGTACAGTGTAATATTATAAGTATCCCTAGTTTACAGAAAATGATATAGCACTTACAGTGCCTTAAAACCTGGTGGTTGTGCCATAAACCGGGTAACGACGCTGAAAAATTGGATTAACAGCACTGTGAGCAAGTGCCGTAAAGTCAGATACCATAAACTGAGACAGCTGTAATCTGGGGACTGCCTGTAACAATGAAAATAACAAAGAATCAGAATACAAATATAAAAGTAACAAAATTAATCTCATACAATTAGCAGGACACTGCTCTTGTCACTAATGGTAATACGTAATAGGCTTGTAGCAAAATAGTTAATCAATATCTATTGCTATTGCTATTTGAGAAGTAAAATTTAAATTCAAACATGCAAAAATGCACAGTGCTCCCTGTAGGTTACTGCAATGCAGAATAGACTGTGAAGATGAAACTTATTGAAATTTATGTACTATGCATGATAAGTGATTTGTAAAAGATAAGGAGAATTATTGTGCTGTATTCATGTTTTCATGCAATGTATTAGTAATCTACATTCATATTATTTAAAATAAAACAAAATGTACACGTGTATAGTAGTAACAAGTCAGTTTTTAAAAAGTTTCATATCCGAAGTTTTCAGTAAAATAAAAATTCATTCTTTGTTTTGTATAATGCTAACCTTTTTTAAACTATCTTGATTTAAATTTCACTTTTTAAACACTAAACAATTGAATTGGAATTTTTATATTTGTTATATGTAAAGTGTGCTAAGTAGAGTTCTTTACAATAGTATAGTGCAGTATTATGAATTGGGCTGTACTGTAGTGTCTTTTTTGGCAAAACTACTTGCTTCCAGCTTTGAGAGAATACTTGTTGTCACTATGTCTAACATTATTTCATAATATGTATCTGGAATAAATCTTTCCTACTGTTAAAGTTAGCTTATATCTTTGTGTCATGAGGTGTGGTTGGCAATATAAATAAAACAACACTCGTACTGTCTCTGTAATCACCTGTTCCCCACCAGGTGGTGCTGGAATGGTTTATGTTCTAGTCAGAATTCTTCTTATTGTGTCTTTATACAGACACTGTGAATGTGTTGATAATAATTTTGGTGATTTTTGGCTTATTTTTGCCTGTGTGGTATTGTGCTTGTTTTCTGTTTGTGTTCTATGTCACCTACAATAAGTAGAGATGAAAGTATAGGGAAGAGTTTGTGCAAAACAAACATTTCATTTGTGCATGATGTAAGCTGTGTTAGCTTAGCTGTGGAGGCACAAATGTGGTTTTGTTGATATGATGAATAAGGAGTTATCTGGGTCAGAGGGTTAAAATTTTGTGAAGTATCGGAAGATGCTAGAGGCCGATAGATTATGTAAGCAATTCATTCAGGCACACCTTCAACTTACTCGGTCTCTTCCAGCCAGTGTATCTTCTCCTCCGTTAGCCTACCTGAGAACCTAGGTTAATTCATCTTTCATTTGCTCCTGCTCTGCCGTCTTTTGCTTCCTATGTGGTTCAGGAGAATGTGATTAGAAATTTGACCGTATTTATATAGGGTGAGATAACTTCCCCACCCCAAGTGATCAACTTATTTTGGTTTGCCTTATGAGAGAGACGGTGACAAAGACATGGCGTCTGCCTGTAGCCTGCCCTCCGGATTGCCCTGGACCCATTTGTCTTCTCCATGGATAGGGAACCGACACGTGTCTCAGGACTAAGGTCTGTGCCCTTCGCCACCTCTCTTAACCATCTCTCAAATTTGACTAATTTTCCAATTGAGTCATATCCACTGGCTCACGTATCATTTGTTTGCAATAGAGTGATAATTATGCATGTGAACTGTTAGTATTATTTAGGGACACGGTCATATTAGTACATTTACCTCGGTAGTCTGAGATGGTCATCAATTCTTCTGTTATCATTCACTCTTCAGGTATCATCCTCAAAACAGACGATCACCCACCCCCCTCCTACTCAGTTTTCCCCATCTAACACCTGGTTTTTTGTCACCTTGTGACAATTATTCCTTTTTATAATAGTCTACCCCCATATTTGTGGGTGGTTAGGGACCAAAACCCCCAATTTGATTACAGGAATTCTGCGATTTATTGAAACCTCCCCTTAAAAACCCTTACATGTAATACCCTACTGTGTGATTGGCTCCTTCCAGCCAATAGCTGTTGTCATGAGAGAGAGAGCGAAGGGGTGAACTGAGTACATGCCCTAAACTTAAACTCATAACTGCTTTTTTTAATACAGGCAGTCCCTGGTTATTGGGGGGGGGAGGGCTTCCATTCTCGGAGGGGTGCTGATTATCGAAAACTGCCATTAACTGAAACTCTGTGATTTATGGCGCCTCTGTCACGTGTGCTATGGCGCCATAACTCATTATTGGCCCTTTATTGTGCTGATCTCCGGAACTCGGCCCGTTATGGTGCCATAAATTGCCAGTGTAGCCCCATAAAACCGTATCGTTGATAACCGAGTCCGCCAATAACCAGGGACTGCTTGTAGTTCAAACAAAACTGTACTTATAATTATTATTGTATAACAGATTTTGAAATACAAAGTCATCTTACATTTTTATCCTTAAAAATATATGGCTCCCAGATACTTGTGAAAGATAGTAAAGTTTACCCCTGAGAGAGAGAGAGAGAGAGATTGAGAGAGCATATTTAATTTACTATTGCCAGTACTTCACAAGAGACAGTAAAGATTAATTCACAAAATGTTATAAGAATATACAGAATCAGCAAACATTGAACTAAAATCAACCATAGAAAAAAATTGTAACTCCCTCAAAAAGCATTGTAGCTACAAGCCAATCAGCATTGAGGTAACATATCCTGTATTTATACTCTGCTGTGTGATTCCCAGAGAGAGAGAGTGCTGAACTAGTCATACTATATATATTATGTATAACTTTCTATCAACCATTCTCTCTTTCTGCCCATCTATCTATCTATCTATCTATCACCTTTGTAGAGAAAGAGAGACTGAATGGGCAACATTATATTTGTGACCACAAAGAGGGCACCACTCATTACCCTGGTGGTCAGTAATGTCAAAATATTAGACATATCCTGACATGCACACCCTCCCCCCTTGATCGAGGACACGGAAAAAGACGAGGTAAATCAGCTATGTATTTAAATACATAGCTAAAATCTTACTAATTCACTATATTATCTTCAATGAATGAATGATTTGCTGTTTACATTAATATTATGTGAAAATTGGTAAATTATTTATCATGCAAAACAAATAAAATGGCATTTAGTAATTTACTACTTTAAGTAAATAATTTGTCCAGAGTAAATTTTTACAGTTTTAGAGTAAGTTTCTATAAAAGGCACCATATGATTTAAAATTTAAGAAACTTAATACCCACTGTAAACTAAAATGTGAAATAAAGCAATTATTATTACTATAGGTATAAAAATTCTCATCTGAGAGAGAGAGAGAGAAAATCAATATTAAGGGATATTAATTTAACATTTAATTTATATTTGGCCATTTACATTAATATTCATTTATGTTAACATTTGAAAATTAGCAAATTCATTCTTTTATGATAAATGTATTAAGTCACAAAATAAAATAAAAATACAGTAGACCCCTTAATTTGAAGGCGATGAGTAACACACACACACACACACACACACACCCACACACACACACACACACACACACACACAAATAGCTAAATTCCTCAAATATTGAAACCCGTCAAAAACCACTTGAAACTGGCTATTTTGATAGGTAAAACTAGAAAAAGAAAGCCTCTCAAAGATGCTTCTACCTGAGTATTTTAATAGTTTTATTGCAAAAAGTGCGTGTACGTAGTCAAGAAAATTATATGAAAATATAGTAATTTTTTAATATTTCTCTGAAAAATACTGTGAACAGGCAAATTTTCCTAAATAATTGGTATATACTGTCCATAGACATCTGCGAATAGTGTGGGTTGAATGCATAGTAATTAGTGAATGTTGCTCTATTAAAATATCCAGAAAGTAGTGAATTTCCTTGCGATATATTTGGGGATATGTCTCGCTGAACAACCACCCAGTACTGAATCCTGCGTTTGCTGAACTGCGATCTCGGAGGGGTCCAATGTAGAGCCTCTCCCTCCTCTGCCACTTATTTATCTTGAGTGAGTTAGCCTAGTGATAGAACGGCGCTCGTGTCTCGGCAATTGCGTGCAGAGCTCCAGCATTCGTCACTGTTGTGTGGTGACCTCTTTCAAGAACCCTCTACTTTCCCTACCCAGCCATCCTGTGCTTACGACCGGCATTCCAGACTTCTTTGCTGACTCTTGTTATATGTCACCTTCTCTTGAAGTTTTTTTGCCACACCATCATCATCTATAGTTTACAGTTTTCTTCTGTCACAGTTCCTCCATTGAGATTTTAGAGATTTCAACCATGATTTGGTCTATTCTCCTTCAGTACTTGGGCGGTGCATAACTTGTTCCGTTTTCACTTCCTTTTGCCGAAGATGAATCTGTTGACTGGTGCTCTTTAGTTTACTTCTACCTCAACTCCAGTTGGAATTGGATGAACATTCAAAAGTGCACCTAACACCACAGTGTTTTGTACTGTCATGTTGCTGTCTTAATCTAAACAACAAGGTGATCTCTTAATTGTATCCTTTAATGCTGGTTCTCGGATACTACTGCTTCTGTTTCCAGTTTTTGAAGCTGCTTGGAGTTAGGTTAGTACTTAGATATGATATAAGTTTTTCACTTTTCTCTGTTCAACTTGCAAATTTTAAGTTGTTGGACCAAGGAAACAAAGACTCCTGTAATTGGTAAGGTACTTTGGCCTAATTGTGAGAGATGGGAGTACTTTTGAGTTCGGTATTTCATTCTTTGCACTGCAGCTCGATTACTGCAAGACCAATACATATATGTATGGGATTACATGTAATTATATATGTATAATATAGTAGTGTTCCCCTGTATTCACAAGGGATGGGTACCAGACCCCCCCCCCACACACACACACAAATAGCTAGAACCCACAAATACTAATTGAAATCCCTGTGAGAAGGCTTAAAACTGCTTATTTTGTTTGTTAAAACTTAAGATAAACCCACTAAATATTTTGTACCCGGATTTTTTAAGTTTCACTATTAAAGAAAAATTTCATGATGAAATTGATATAAAAATACAGTCATTTATGGATATTTCTCAGAAAAATACAGTGAATAATGCCCGTAGAGGAATCTGCGAATGCTTGAGTCTGCGAATCCGAATACGGTGGGTTGACTATATGTAGGCATATATGTGTAATGTTTTTGTATGTACATGAAGATATGTATGTACATCTGTAGATACATATAAAAGATGATGATGATGATAATACTTATAAATATAAGTCCTGAAGAGGCAGAATTTCTTGACTTGTCAGAATTGTAACCTCTCCTGGATAGACCTACTTCCAAGGCCAATGAGAGGAATTTCTTATTCCTTTTACAACTTGCTTAACCGTTAGTAGCTGTTTTTGACAGTGTCCCATCATTATCTCCTTAACCCCTAAGTGTTTAAGGCCATAACCTATAATATCTCAAATCAGAAGCACTAACTTTGAAGTCTTCCCTGTAGGGTCTTGCCCTTAAAGCCATTTTTGCATGTAAGTTCCATGTGGAATTTCCCAAACCAGTTTAGATCTGCTTCAGTAATGATCTATCTCACATTGTAAGTGGAAAAATTACGCAAGTAACCATAATTGATGTTTTGAACTCCCAGTTCAAGTAGTGTGGATCCTCAGCAGGCCATGTGCAGTTTCAGAAGTGTCTGGCAAAGCTTCAAGAAGGACCTTTGTTAGTGATGGTTCACAGGGAAGGATATTTTGTACGTTTTTACTCCCTATCAACTTCCTGGTATCCTTCTCTCCACACTCTTCACACAGAGAAGTTCATAGTTGGAGGGGTAAATTGGACAGTTATTATGTAACAAAGCCATTGATACATGGGCATTTCCAGTCTCAACAAGTTTATTCATTTTATGTACTCCCTTTTTGATGAGTCATTCAGTGTCCTGGCAGCCTTTTGGAAAGGCAAAGGTTGTTTTTTATCGACATGAAGGACACATACTCCCACGCCCTGTTACATTTTCAGTCAGAGAAAACTATTCTGTGTGTCTGCCTGGTATCAGTAATTCTCTCATTTTTAGACGACTGGTTTGTTCTTGCCAGTTTGTTTCTGACAACTTTGAGGGTGAAGAAATATGTTTTATGTCTAGTGTCAAGCCAGGCGTTTTGTTCAATATTGTCTAATCAGTGATTCTCTGATCCGGTCAGTTTTATCTGGGGATGAGGTGAGGTTAGTTCTCTCTTGAGATTTTTCCAACAGAGATAGATAGACAATTGTCTACCATTTTTGAGAACTTTGATGAGTTGGCCTGTAGACCTCAAGAACCTTTACACTGTCCTCAGATGTCTCAGAGGTAGATTTGGGGCCATTATGAGAAACATTGATGTCAGGGTGTTGGAAGGTAGACAACCTACAGCTTTTGGCCATTTGGAATGGTCTTACACAAGCAGAATATCTAGTTGAGAGACAATATAACCACATTCTTTTCCAACGATTTGTCTCTTTCTCAAGTTGATAGGAAGACAGATCTAGAGATTTGTTCAGGCTAGCAAAGAAACTACCTTCTCTTTTGGACAGAGCCCAGCAACATCATTCCTTTGCCTCTATTTGTCCTAGGAAAAAACAGTTATTGAAGACCAACTCAGCAGAAAAGGGACAAGTTCTTCAGTCAGTCTTCTCGGCCTCAGGTTTGCCAGAAGTTGTTGAACCTCTGGGGAGACTCATTTCCAATCTGTTCATGACAACTCAAAACACTACATACTCTCCCAGTTTACTGACTTCCATGTCAAGATCCTCAGGCATGGGTAGTTGATGCCATCCTTCAAATTGGTTGAATCTAGACCTTTACGCTTTTTATCTTTTTGTTTTTGTTTTGAGGAAATACTGAAGTTGTGAGCTTTGCAGAACAAAGTGATGATTTTGATAGCTTCCTGGTGGCCCCATAGGGAATGGTTCCCCTAACTTCCTTTCCTGGTGGTAGATGTTCCTTGTCTTCTTCCACTCTGGAAAGGTAGTCTTATTTGAGAAGGTTCCACATGATTCATCTGACCGTATGAGGATTTTCATTGCCTGTAATGACCTAAGGGGATTTCTAGAAGGCCAAGAAAGCAATCCTCAAGACTAAAAATCCCTCCACTGTTCGACTTATGCTTCAATAATAGTGGTCAGTTTATTAATCTTGATCTTGGTGCTTGTCCAAAGTGATATCCAGCACCTGTTCACTGGATACTGTGATTTAAATTTTGTCAATATTTCAGGTACGCAAAGGCGTTTTCTGTCGCACATTGCATTCAGTTCTGCATCATGCTGATGGAATATCACAATTTAAAGTTTGAAGAAGTTTTCTATCTTATGCTGGAAATTACAATCTTCCTGTTATGGTTCACAATGAAATTTAGATGTAGTCCTTCAGATTTTAACATAACCTCTGTCTGAAGACTCCTTTCTTTTAGCCCTTGCTGCAGCAAAGTGTGTTAGTTAGCTTCAAGCACTTTCTTGTTCTAGTGGCAACCTCTCTCTTTTCTTTCATTACTTAGAGAGAAGATAAAGAAGTGGAAGCCCTTCTCAGGTTTGTGTCATGCTAAATTTAACTGCTTCAGTAGGCAGTGTCCAGTTAGAATTCTTTAGGGTTTATATTACTGAGCTTCAGACCCTTTCTTGTTTATGGGCTTTGCTCTAGTGGCAACAGGCATAAACCTTTAAGAGGAGGAGTTAAGTATTTATCTGCGGTGGTAGGAGACCAAACACACTCATGTCCAAGAATGCTTAAATCACTGCACACTTGAGTTGATTCCTAAGGTTTTACCATTTTTGAAAATAATCCTGACGGCTTCTATACTATAAGCACGTCTTTCCATTAAAATTTTGCTAGAGAAGGTTGTCATGCAGCTCAAGGAAGATGTAACTATTGTTTACTCAGATTGTTTGCAAAATGTTCAAATTTAGGATGGTCTAAAGCCCTTAGTCCTATCGTTGCAGTGGGGATGCTTTCTCCTGAAGAAAGTATAATAGTAATCTTTCTTTTCATTTTATCAATAGTATTTTTTAGGAAATTCCACTTTAGAAGTTTGGGAGTATGAAGGTACACATTGGTGTATAATAGTGCACCTTCATTTATGAAGGTGATAGTTTTCCTTAGGTTTGGACTGTTGGTTATGGGCTTTCGACTTAGGCACTGGAGTGAGTCCCTAGTACTTTATGAGATAGGGTCCTTTTTTCCTTCTAAGGATCTTCTGACAAGTATCGCTATGAGGGCCTTACACCGTTTTGTGGTTCCAATGTCTTGCCACAGTACTTGACATATGGATCATACAACGGGCAGGAATGATGAGAAACTTTTTTTTCCCATCATTAAAAAGCTTTTAGTTCACTCAGCTGAACATTGTTTCTCTGGTTGCACTAACCCACCATCCTCATTCAATGTGGTAGTCAGCTAATTTTAATAGTAGGTAAGATCCATTCCAAATAATGAGAATTTTCATGATAGATTAATTAATTGGATACTTATTTACCTACCATTAAAGTAGAAACACACCCAGCCTCCTCCACATCCTAGTAGATGGTCATGAAGAATTCTGACAAGAACGTAAACATTACAGCAAGCTTGGTGGGAACCTGGGATTACAGAGACAGTTCAAGCGGGTTTTATTTTGATTGCCAATTGTACCTAATGGCGTGAAGGTATAAGCTAACATTAACAGTATATAAGGATCCAGGTAATTAATTTTATCATAAAAGTTCTCATTTTATTTATTTTACTTCTAAAGTTCACAGATGTGAATGTACAATACTTTGCCATGCTTGTTTATCTTCTTGACATTCCACTGAGTTGTTGAGTCATGAAACATGTAAGATTAGACTATCTACTCCAATAAAATTTTATCTAGAAACACGTCTATTAAGTGACGGTAGCATCTTATTACGCAACACCTTCCCTTCCCTTCCCTTCCCTGGTATTGCATCTTATTACGGAACACCTTCCCTTCCCTGGTATTTTACCATCTTTATAAGCCATTCTAGAACACAAAAGCACAACAGTTTCACAGCCTAAACACAAAGCTTCTGCAAGTGATTCTAAACTGCTATTGTAGAAGTGTGAATAGCATAAGAAATCATACCACATCATAAACTTGCTTCATATACTGGCAGCACTATCTAGTAATGAGCACATCTGAGCTTTGTAAAAATGATGGATCCATCCACTTCACCTCATCTTTATTAGATATTAGAAACTAGCTGCCGAGCTTTTGGCTTCATTTCAAATGAAACTGGAATGGGGCTAGGTGGTCTAATTTGTTTTGTCTAACCAGTCAAGAAATGTTCAGAATTGTACTGTACCTTATGACATCTGTCTAATGGTTATTTTCTGAAGGATCAGTTTGCAAAATGGTCAAACTTCTACTGTGTATAGTTTTAGATATTTATAATCTCTAGTTTGATGCTAAGCATCATAGCTAATTTTTATTTGGACTTGGGTAATGGTAACAAGAGTTAAGGTGATTAGGAATTTAAGGCCAGTACTAATATTTGTAGTAATATATTGGGTATGAATATTGATTTCTTGAATAATTTATGAATTAGGTGCCATTATTAGTACTTAATGTTGGAGTGAATAGATCAGATTTAATTTTTGTATAGTTGGATTTTGGGTAATTATGATTTTCTCTATGAATTACCTTATTAATTTTGTTCCTTTTGCTGAAGCTTTTAATTAATGGAAAGAATTGGGAGGTGCTACGTAGAATGTAATCTTTATGTCATTTAGGATAACGTACTTTATTGAAAGGTGTCTGGCATTATTACAGAAGGTAAAGAAGTGAATTAACTGAAAGCAGTTTCTGACTGTTTCTTTTCATTTTTCAATAAATTGTAAGTCCTGTAAATGTAAAGTGATTGGTTTAATGCACTATTAATTTTGGCATTTAGAGAGAACAAGTCATAAATGTTGCTGTAGGAAACTGAAGCTGAAGAAATGCAAGTAGTACAAGTATGGGTAGATTGATTGAGAATGTTAATTGTATGAAGGTATAAGCTTGCATTTCAACAAAACTATCAAACTAGAAAGAAAATGTGAAGCAAAATAGCCTGGAATAAAATGTGCTGTGGAAAATCACTGTAAAATACTGTACAGAAAATAAAAAGCTGTAATAAAGCATAATGTAGAAAGAGACAGTTAAGTAAAAGACATTTTCATTGAGACATTCTTTCACTCTGGTTGTTCTTTTGAATGGATTGTTGTATCAAATGAATTTTGTATACTTACGTGATGTGCAAACCTCTTATTGTTTGCTTAACGCCTAGAAAGGCATGATTAGCTGAATGTTGGGTCTTAGTGTTGGAGGATCTCCCTAACTATCCATTGTGATATGGTTAGGTGTAGAGTATCTTCTTTAATATGTTTTTATATTTAGCATTGTTTGATAGATTGAATATTGATTTGGCAAGAAGAGCATAAATGCTTCCTTGACTTATGGCGGGGGATCCATTCCAGTGCCTCTCTCTAAGTTGATTTTCACCGCAAGTTGGTTCCTCGCTGTAAATGGCTCTTTAACAGCATGCCGCCATAACTTGATGTTGCATCAAGTTACAGCGCCATTAACTGGATGCTCAATGGCGCTTACAGTGCCTCAACTTGATACAACATTGTTACGTCGCTGTAGAGTGCTGTTAAAGGCACTGAGAAGCAACTTAAGATCAAATTGACATAAGTTGGTGGCGCCGGAAGTCAAGGTCGCAATGTATTTTATTACATTGTATGGTTTGCAATTACATTATTTTGATGTAGCAGTTTCCATTGTGTGGATTTATTCCACCATGTAAATCGGGTGTTAAGTAGCTCATGTAGAAAAATTTGAACTTTCAGAATTTTTGTTGAGATTCTGTTATTTTGACTTGCTCTGTATGGTTTGTACATGCCCAGGTACCGAAGGCAAATGTTATATTTGAAAGAGATAGTGCATGCAAATAATATACATGTTAGTTCATAAGACTTTGAAAAGGTTTGTGCTTAGAAATCGCTGCTTTTAAGGGAAAAAAGTAAGACTGATTCTTAGGCTCTTACAATATTCTTCATGAATTAGTGAAAAAAAGTAAGACTGATTCTTAGGCTCTTACAATATTCTTCAAGAATTAGTGAATGAGAAAAAGTGAGTTTTGTTCCTTAGAGGGTGTTTAAGCAACCCTTTCCTATTTTGTTCTGGTTCATCACAAACCATTTATAGTACCTTTGATTCATTTTTTTTTTATTCATAGGTGGAGTGTGGAACCAATCTTTCCAGCTCTCCTTTTAAAATTCACTTAAAATCAATGGTCACTGCAGCCAAATAGCGAAACATTTAAAGTTAACCAGTTTTTGGCCCAAACTCCATAAAGAACTCATCTTGCAGTGCAAGAGATTGGATGACTGCACTTCAAGGTCTTGCTGGTGGGTGGCACTTATTACAGAGTAGACATGGCGACAACAGTCACTTGAGTTTGTCATCACTCATGGAATTTGAATTGAAACCTGGATGATTAGGATAGACCACACATGCCTGGAAGAAAAGTCATTCAGGGTATGAAACATTATCACAAGAAGGAAACAGGAAATACTGGTAATGGACTTGGTGCAACTACAGTTAAAGACTTTGTCTGTTCATGGACACATAGTCTTAACAGTGTAGGAGACTGGCCATATTAGATAACAAGACTTTGTGTTCATAGTGACAGGAGGGTTCAAGTCAGAATCATTGAGTATTTCTATCTATCAAGTACAGAAAGGAAAAACATCATATAAACAGGACCTAACCTGCGAATATACTCCAGGAACTTACATCTTTGTGTTTAGTAATGAGCTGATTCCTAGGATTACTTTAGACCCTAATTATAATTTTGGGGATTCCACTAGTATGGATGTATGGACAATACTGTCAGTTTGACATTAAAATAATATACAGTGAACAAGCCTTATTCTGGGGGGTGGTCAGGTACCACAGCCCCTTGCAGTTATGCCAAAAATCCACAATATATTGGAACCCCACTAAAATGGCTTATAACTATGCATTATACTAGCTGGAACACCAGATACCTTTCTAAAAACTTCAAAACTGCCTATTTTTATGTTTCAAGTGATTACATAGCTATAGTTTCACTATGCCGCAGCAGCTAGAATTTGAAATTTGCAGTAGTACTCTATTGTTTTTGGTTAGGTGACTACCAAGCCACCACTGGGGAAGCATGGAACCAACCTAGGAAACAAAGACAGTTGTTTTCTGCCTCTAATGAACATAACAGACATTCTCAGCAGCGGTTAATTTGAATCTGGCAGAATCTTTGCAATCTATGTCTCTGGCATTCGGTGAACTACTCTTACCTTTGGTAGCCACTTTGGCATTGTTAGCTTATATAGGAATCCAGTATTTCGATTTTGTCTTATTTTTGTCAAACCTAGGCTAGGCTTTGTTTGGACTAGAAACCGCGCATGTCTGATTTGAGTACACAAAACGTAAGGTGTCGCAGCAAAGGCTGCAATTCTAGGCTAATCAAAGTTGGTTATGACCCTCCATCAGTTGTTACAGTGAACATCCCCCATATTTGGGGACTCCGATTCATGGACCCTCGTATTCCCGGATTTCTCTCTTGAACATAACCCCCATTTTTATAGGAAAATTTGCCCATTTGCGGTATTTTTCTATGAGAGATATCCACAAATTCCTGGGTTTTTTTTATCAGTTTCATCATATAATGCACTTTTTGTGATAAAACTAGTAAAAAACCAGGTAAAAACATTTTTAGTGGGTTTTTTCTTGTGTTTTAACTAACAAAATAGGCAGTTTTAAGCATTTTTATAGGAGTTTCAACTATTTGCGGGTTCTAGCTATTCCCGGGGGATGGTGGCCTCTGGTATGGTACCCATCCTCCGTAAATATGGGGGAATACTGTAGTTGCAGGAGTCAGAATTGTTTGCTGCAATTAACTTGTAATGAATGTGAGGGTTAGGGGGATAGGGTGTGGAGTACTTACAGGGCTCATATGAAAAAGCTTGATAGAGGTAAAAAGAGAAAAGCAGCTGTTAGAGCTAGCAGTAAGCAGTCCTTAGCTAGTCAGGCTGATGCCAATGTATCTTATTCTCATTCTCCTTCTGTCACACCTGTTCCCTTGTCTCAAGCTTTACGACCCGATCCTAACCCTGGCTTCCTTGCACCTGCACCCGATCCCATTGCCAGCCTTGAGTCGCGAATAGACCAGAAAATATCTTGATGTTACAGGCCTTGGATCAAGAGTGTGTTTTTGGTTACATTCATACACCTATATCTGTGTTTTATGTAAGGAAGGATACCAGAGTATAGTGAAGGAACTTGAATGTAAAGAATTGCTATCCAAAGAAAAATTAATTAACCTGGCACAAAAAATATGAACCATAAGGGTATACATAAACTTGTCAAGGAGAGCAATGTAAGATACATGGCTGTTGCAGTTGATTATCAGTTACTGATTAAACTAAAATCTGTGGCAAGAGTACCAAATGGACAGCTTGAACAGACAAAACTTGTCTAAATAGCCCTTGCATAGTACTGACATGACCTAAAGTAAGAAGGTATAGGTTGTCAGGAAATAGACAGCTCAAAACCTCAAACCTAAAAAAATTGTTCATTTAGACAATGTCTGACTATTTTTGACATGTAAAGATACTTGATATGTCACGTCAAAAGAAGCCAGAGCTCCTGAATGATTGCAAAAGCAAAAGAATATAGTCTCCAATTTTTATAACTGGTATTGTAACGTGCAGTGACTGACAATTTAGTCTCTGATTGGACTCCAGAAGAAATTCTTCTGCTCTATGAAGAGTAACCATTTTTGCTCTTTCAATTTAGTTGTAACAACATTTGTATGTTCACTTGTGTTGTAAAAATTTCTTGGTGACTACTATGGGTATGTCAGGAAATTAAAGAATGACATGATCAGTGTACTGCAGATTCATATATTGAGCAAATTGCAGAGTATTACTTTTACTTTTTATTCCATTTAAAAGTAGTTTAAACAGGCTAATTGAGCATACTTGTTTCACCAGTATGTTCAAGAAGGAAGTGCCACAGTGGAGTGTATTTTTTTGCAGAAAATGTAACATCAGAAAACTTTTGTGGTATACAGCACCAGAATTTTTTTTTATTAACAAAGATTTACATCATGGGTAAATCTGGCCAGTGTTTAGTAGGATGGGGTTGGTATTGGTGTAATTGAATTTTTAAGAAAATCAGAAATTGTAATAGAATTTAGAATTTTGTGTGGCTTCAATTCCTATAAGACTAAACTCACTGTATTTAATATATCTTTGCTCAACATTTCTTTACCAATGTCCCAAGATGGTGATTTTGTTCATTGTCTTTGAATTAATGGTTACCTTTTGTCAATGATTTTTTTACCTTAAAAACATTTTTGGGTCCAAGTGCTTACCTTGTAGAAACTGATGATTGTAGTATTCCAGAGTTACAGTTAAATGATTGGGAATTTGTATATGTATTTGCATTATGCTGTGATGTGAAAAAAGTATGTTTAGGGTTAATTCTTCAGTCATCAGTGGAACTGAACACTGCTTCACTTGAGGTAAAATTTCATTGCATAGTACGTAATTACATTGTAGAGTATACTGCCTTTGAAAAGTAATAAAGACTTAAGTTTTGCAAGATATTAAATTAAAATGCTGAAGTTAAAAACCAGATATTTATACAGTGTGAAAGGAAAAGGGAAGCTTAAACCCATAATTCTAAGATCTACTGGGAAGAGTTCAAATTATGGCTGTACATTAAGTAGATTGTCTTAATCTAGTTCAGTGGCTGGGTTTGTCTTGCAAGGATATTTGTATTTAAAAGAAAATGTACTGTAATTTAAAGAAATTTCCTGATATGTAATTTGTCTCTTTTGCATTTTTATAGGTTTTCCGTTTGTAATCATAGAAATATTAAAGAGTGGAATTACATTTATGTCAAATTTATTGTAGTACTACATTGTGTACTTTCCAAAGAGGAGGTTGATTTTAACATATGATTATACAATTTCATTCATGTTTTATTCACCAAGTGATGAGGAATGTCTGTACTTAATCCTTTCACGTGTTTTTCCTAGTCAAATCTAGTATACTATAACTAAATGTACTCAAGATTATTTATTTTAGGCTATTTAGACACTAAGCTATGTATGAGTTATCTACCTAGAGTTGTGAATTAAGGTACTGTTATTAGATCATGTGTAAAATAAATTCTGTATCTTTATGATTTTTATAATTTACAGATTCCTTTCATGTCAAGCAAAATCTAATTTGTTTTATTTACCGTTTGTAATGGAACCTACTTATCAAGCAAGAATGTAGTAGCATAACGTACAATATCTCAAATATAAGAAATTAAGAAAATCAGAATAATGTATTGAATTTGCTTGGAAACATATTTACCTTTTTTATGCTGGTGTAGAAATAAAAATAGAGTGGACAATTTTATTTGGATTGAATCTTACCTACTGTTGAAGATAACTTACAATTCCTCACTGATAGATGAGCCAGCATTCAGACAAATGAAAAAGATTGCATGGCTAACATGGATGATTATCTAACTCACCTGTTTAATGTTCTCTACCTGGTGTGTTTCAATTGTACCTTTTGTCAGAATTCTCATTGCTGCCATTGTGGTAATTCATGGTTTTAGTTGTTTGCTGCTTTCATGGTAGTAGTGTACATTTATTTTCTTATTCTAACAGCTTTGCTTCTAAAGATGTTCTGTCTGGCAATGCTGTTAAGTCTGTTGAGTTGCCTTTGGACATTGGGTGTTGCTCTTGCTCTTCCTCCTCCCTCCTCCCAACCTTTCCCATTTTCTTTGGCACCTGGTGGTGTTTCATTTGCTCTTGCTCAGTTGACATATATTAACTCAGGTTTGCTGCTACAAATTGCATTTCCTTGAGTCCCTTCTTCAATTGAGCCAGTCAGCTGCTGTAACAACCCCAACTCCTCTGGCAGAAGAGGAAGTTGAGTTGGACGAGAACCCATAGGTATTTTGCCATTTGCTGGAGCATTGTGCTTCATATTATCCACATTTTGTGGATAATATGAAGACTAGTCTCTTTAATCTTTGTATATTTTGGTATTCATCAATTACTTGAAGAAACCCTAGTTTTCTCTTTCAGGCAGAAGTTTTGACCAAGTCTTTGTTTTGAATTATTTTATCCCACTCATTTCAGGTCACTATGTAATAGATCTACATAAGATTCTCTATCAAGCTTAGAAGACCACATACGTAGGGGATTTGAATGAAACAAAATTACTGTAGCTGTCTTCTTTGACAGTTAAAAGGCATACAATACTCCATAGAGGTAAGCAATATTATTATTAAAATTACATCCATGGCCATTTACCTGTTAGGTTTCTCCAAACAGTCTTCACAGGTCGCATGTTTCAGGTGACGCTTTTTCAAAAATATTTCCACTTGAAAATGGTGTTCTATGGGGGAAGCATCCTTGGTGGCACACTGTTTTGCTATAGCAATAAATGATATCAGTAGAAATCTATAGATTGGAATTAAAAGGAACCAGTTTATGGATGATTTTGCCCTATATTAATCACCATCTCTCATAAAACTTGTAAAATGAATCATTAGTAAAAATATAAAAAATATAGATTAATGTGCCTGTTACGAACCGAGAGAGAGGTCCGCTCCAAGTTCGATAGTAAAATAAACAAAAAGGAATTCAACACCAACATTTGAAACTGGGGATACAAATAAAGAAAGAAACACTAACACAAAAAAGGTTTATTTACAAGCTTACTAACAAAGATAAATGCAGAATGGTGTCTCCTATTTACATAAAAAAGGCAAATTCTTACAATGCGTGAACTGGGGAAGAAGTGAGGTAATTCAAATACTCGCTGGCCAGCTTTGCGACTCGAAGTGATGGCTTCACAAAGGAGAACGGTGGAACTTTAGTCGTCTTCTTGACTCTGTACTGCAGAAGGCAATGTCTATTCTTGATACTCGAAGGGCAGGAACTCCTCGAAATCTCTAGTAGAAAGTTTCTTCTCTCAAGGCTTGCTCTACGTCGAAATGCCTTGGTCGTCCACTCCCGACGACGACTTGACCAGAATTCGACCAATTCTCGGGCGCCCTTTTCTCTCTGATCGTTCGTATGTTCCTTCTTCTCTTATCTCTCTCTGACGATCTCTGCTGCTGATCTATCACTGATAATCTGATCTGTGGCTCTTACTGATGATTTCCCTTCTACTTCATCAGTCGTATTTATAAGGCATTCTGGGGGCGGGGCCTATGGCGAATGTCACAGACTCCCAAGACGACGGGAACGATTTGGAAGAATCTTGACAAAGTATTGCATCAGAAATCGCTGGCGTTTCTCACGACACTTCGGCGCCTGTTGCGTTCCCCACCACGCCCAACGATTCTAGAACCATCATGAAAACAGGCACCTCCAACACATGCACGAATGCCTCCGTGCTGTAAACTTCTTGAAGATGCGTTTTACTTTCCTTTAACTCTTAATTCTTTGCTATGAAGCAATTACCATGACACGTCCCCCCAAAAAAGAAAAAATGAAATCGACTGATTTTATTTTTTTGTGAAGAGAAACAAGAATTAAACAGCAGGGGAACAATTCTGCTTAAAGCTTTAATACTTCATCATTCACTTGACCACTCGTGCCAAAACAGAAAACGGTCATTAGGCTACTCATTCTGAAAACTCTAGAGAAGCTATTAGCTATCACATTATCCTTTCCTCTTACTTTTTCCGTTTTCTGAACTCTGATTAAAAACTTCGATATACTAAGACACCTCTTGCGTCTTTCTCAAAACTAATTTCTCTCAGTAACACCGTTACACGGGCGGAGGCCACGGCACGGGGCATTCTTTATAATTCTGAAGCAAGTTTACATCCATTGACTTTGCTCTACTCTTACCCATATTAATTCTATAATGTATATTTCCCCTCTCCTCTAACACTGAAAAAGGACCTTCGAACTTATAAGGTTAAGAGGGACCTTCTTTCTGGACTAGTACTAAAACTTATCTCTTACACACAAACTTCTCTTTTTTGCTCTAAGATCATGTTTCCGTTTAGTTTCCCCTTGACTTCTGCTTGGGTTCTCTATCGCTAATTGCCAAGCGCTTCCGTTCTCCTCTGCTAGTTGCTAAACATCTCTTAAATTGTTTTTATAATACTCTAGATTAGTTGTGCAATCTTCTCTACCCTTACAGACAAAGGTCCGACCATATTGATAAATACATTCTCAAAAGATTCGCCGACTGAAGGAATATTACACAACGGAACTCTGGGAATTACTTGATTCGGTTTCCCAGCAATTTGGCATTCATGACATCTTAAAACATACCTCTTTACGTCCTTTTTCATTTTAGGGCAAAAATACTCCCTACAAATACACCTGAAAGTTTTATTTACTCCTAAATGCCCTTGCCATCATGTGCTAACTTCAAAACTAATTCACGAAGCTTCCTAGGAACCACTAATTGTTCGGTGATTTCCCCTTTACTACCTGACTTAGGACGAACATAACGACACAAAACTTCGTCCTTTAAACAAAAATTTGTTCATGACACTTACCTGTCAGATATATATATAGCTGTATTCTCTGAAGTCCGACAGAATTTCAAAACTCCCGGCACACGCAGTGGTCAGCCAGGTGGTTAGTACCCATTCCTGCCACTGGGAGGTGGGTATCAGGAACCATTCCCATTTTCTATTCAGATTTTCTCTGTCGCCGGTTCTGTAAACACCTGTTTTCAGTACCTCCGTCTTAGGATTTTGAAACTTCATTGCCGCTTATGTATCCTAATTGTTTTTCGGTTTATTAACTTTGATTTGTGGCTAGGCATACGCTATGATAAATTGATTTAAATTTGATTTTTCTTTGCATAAGATATCTGAATCTAGTTCAGCTAGTTTCAGAGTTTGTTGTCTGCAAGGGGTAAGGTAAGTCTACCGAAACCTTCGGTAGATCCTCACTTGGTATGCACGACGTGTACATGTTTCTTTGCTGAAAGATCAATGTAATTAGTGTGATGTTAGACTGATTCCGAAGGAAGACGTATGATTCGAATGTACGCAAATTAGAGCGTGATAGAATCAGAAGTCAGGGTAAGGAACCTACTAACCTCCTGTAGACTTTATTTTGCCTAACCCTGCGGTATGGCCTACGGGCCTTGAGGAAGTGTCCCTTTCTGTTATGGTGGATTCCATCCATAATCTTGGAATCTAAAGTGCTCGCTCTCCAATCAGTGTTGTGAGTGTAGTGATGTTGAATTAGTGCCCCTAGTGTTAGGGAGAGGCGTCAGATCGGCCCTATAACGCCTCTAGGTCTAGACCTCTGTCGGACTCCCAGGAACAGGGAGTGGGCAAGTCAAAAACCGAAGGAGGGTTACGGGGACTCCCCACCGATCTGGCGTCCCTTCGGCAGGACCTGAAGACGCTTCCCAGGCTGCCAAAGATCGTGCACGAATCCTAAAGGATTGCATTTCGTCCTCCGAGGCGTCCTCCCCATACAGGGGTTGGAGCTCTCGGAAGGACTCGCACCCTTTAAACAGAAGCTTATAGAGGAGGACTCTTCTCGGCCTCTCTCTCTCGTCATGCGATTGCTATCGTCGCCTTAACATTGTGACGTCTTTCCACCGCAGAAGGAAAATAGGACGTCATCGCAGCAGGACGCTGTTAAGCGCCCAGATCGCTCTATCATTGTTACTGTGAAAAGGAAGAAGGCATCTCCTCGTCTTCTCACAGGATCAGCCCTTCTCGGTTGGCCTTGTTTTCGCCAAGAGAAGGGCAAAAGACATTTATCGCAGGAAGGATTCGAGGCTATCTGTCAAGTCAGGCAGTCTCCTTCTCCTTCTCCTCCTCGCTTGTCGCCTTCTACATCCTCGAACCCAAGAACGCACAGGCGTCCTTTTGAGTGCGTTTCTGGAAGTGTCGATGAGCGTGACAAAGACGCTCGATTATCTTACACATCTGGACGCTCGCCAGGACGCTAGCGAGGACGCTTTTGAAGACGCTCGGCGTCCTACAAGTCATGACGCTCGGCAGAGCACTTGCCAAGACGTTCTTCAGAACGATAGGCGCCCTACGCATCAAGACGTTCGGCAGGACTACTGCAAGAACGCTCATCAAGAGGACGCTCTTCAGGACTCTCCACAGGACGTTCCTTTACAGGAACTTAATAAAGATTCGGAGTTGGCGGTGAGGCATACCCGAATTTCTTCGAACCCTCTTTCAGATAGAGGACCCCTGTTACGAAAGGGACCTCAGGGTTTGATTATCGGACACTCTTCAGAACTATCTGCAGCAGGATCCTTTACCAGAACTTCGCAAAGATTTGGAGTTGCTATTAAGCATTCCTGACTTTCGTCTTTGAACCCTACTTCAAGTAGGAGACCCCCTTTTACGAGGTGATAGCGAGAGGAGGGGTCTCAGGGTTTCATTGCTTTGCGGTCGGTTAGGGACTCTTCTCCTTTTCCCGTAAGGGAGACAGAGTCCTCGAGTGACTCGCAGCCTGTGAACGAAGACGCCTTCTGTAAGACTTGTTTACTGACAAGTTTCGGCCCTCGGTCCCTTGCTCTCCTCTCTCGCAGTGTGCTTTGTTGAAGAAGAGGAAGTAGCCTGGTCTCGTCAAGATGTCCATTTCGCTTTCTACGAAGGGAGCGTTCAAAAGAATTCCTGACTTGATGAACTCCAGGAAAATGCAAGGCAAGACTTCCTTTGCCCTACTTCCAGCAAGGTTAAGCGTAATAGCAGACATCCGATATGAAACGGGAGAGGAAGCTGGTTGGAGAGTTCCTTCCTCTTCCCAGGACGATTTTGCCAGCCAGATAGACCATCTGAAAGGGCTGTTCAGGACGATGGATAATTTTAGCTCGTAGATTGGTATTTCGGAGCCCTGGACCTGCATTCTTGGGCCCCTGACTCTCTTTCTCTAGAATAACTATCCAACCTGCATGGATAAGGTAGTCAGGTTGGTTCTGATGAGCTGGTATCTAGAAGAAGACTAGTAAACTTTAAGCAGATTTCGGTGTCATAAAACGCCTCTTCTGCGTTCGGGACTGCGCTGCCGAAGGGGAACATTAGGGTCCTACCTGCCGTAAGCCCAGTCTCTGACCAGGAATCCTGCCCTTTCCTCGATTTCTGCGGGAATCAGGAAGACTTTATGCTCGAATTCATGGATTACTTTATGTCATGTAAGTGGGTTTCCCCCATTAACAAGATACTAAACGTTTTGTCAAGTAAGTGGGTAACCCCTCATTGATGAAAAATAGACTCTTTGTCACGTAAATGGGTTAGTTCTCATTGACAAATATCTCAATAACATTTTATCGCGTAAGCGGATAAGTTCTCATTGACAAGATTCGGAAGAGCTCTCATTCATTTGTTGAGGCTCGTCCATGAAAAAGACTTGTAGACTACGTCCATGAAGTCATGTCTAAATTACATAAGAAGCTTGAGCTGTCCTCTTCGGTCCTCGGTTCTCACTTGAGGACCTTCTACGACTAGTACTAATTCGTTCTCTTGGTTAAGAGTCGTTCTCTTGGCTAAGAGAACGAAGACAGTCTATTTCCATTCTCTCTCTTCCTCGTCGAGGATAGAATGAAATAGAGAATTAGCTGTCCAAATGACTACAATACTCTACGTATTTTACCTTTGCGTTATATTACTACTGTATGGTTCAAGTCATATACGCATAACGTAGTTACCTCTACGGATGGCAACCGAAAGGACTATTATTCTAAGTGCATTTAATCGGTACTCCCTGCAGCCTTCCAGGAGTTTCCGGTTTCCCTTTTAGATTTTTAAGGTATTGTTACGACAGCACCAACTCAGCTTCTGTATTTAGCTAATTCTGTTTTGCTTAAATATGCCTGCTTGAGAGTTTTCTTTCGGCTTGATAATAATAACAACCTTTCCTTCGTAGAATGGAGTAGTTAGCAACTCAGGCATAATAGTGTGAGACAGCGAACGTAGGCTGCTGTCACTGTAGACCAACTCAGTACCAGCTAGTTCTCTTCCATGCACAGTCGGTTACGTCTCTCTCTCCTGCGGGATTGACTGTCTAACCGTATCTCTGCCCTATAATCACGGACTTTAGCCTAGGGTTGAGGGGAATTCTAGCATGCATGAATGAACATTCATGCATGCTAGAATATATATTAGGCCTTTTCGGTTCTGTTTACCACAAGGTAACAGAATTCTGTATGAGTCTACCGCGGCATAGCACTATAATAATGCTCACCTGCTTAAGCAAAGCGCAGCCTTATTAGGGAAGGAAACATGCTTGGTGAGGGTATGAATGAGTTTGCTGGGGACCATTTCCTCGCTGGAGAAGTTTGTTTCCCTGAATAGACTGCAATTCAGACCTCTCCAGTTTTTCCTGCCGGAAAACTGGAATAGCACCGAAGATCTAGAAATGATTCTGAACATCTCTCAAGGTCAAGGATCACCTAAGGGGATAGCGAGACTGTGCCAGGCATCTGGAGAGGGGTACAGATGTCCTGGCTCATAATCTCATAGAATTGGAAGCAATTCGGTTGGCTCTCCAGTTCTTCTAAAATCGAGTTGTTTACCCAGTAGTCCAGATCAACTCGGACAATTCCACAGCTCTCGCATATCTCAAGAAGTATCGAGAAACACTCTCTCGGTCCCTGTTCGAGTTAACGAGAGAGAGCCTGTTGTGAGAACAAGCACGGAACATAACGATCCTCAAGAGGTTCGTTGCACATTGGCAGAACGTCCGTGCGTATCGTCTTGATCGACTGCAACGAATACTGACGTCCGGGTAGAATCTTTGCTTAGAAGTATATCGGAGTTTGTGGAGACTTTAATGGCGTCCTGTGACATATCCCTTCGCAATGTTGAAGACGAAGAGGCTTCCTCTATAATGCTCCCTTATTCTTGATCCAGGAGCTGTAGCAATATACGCCATCCTATGGGATTGAATGGGGATGGATGTTTAGTCTCTTTCCCCTATTCAAACTCTTAGGAGAAGTAATAAGATAATTTCTGGCGTCAGAGGGAGCGAGCATGACGCTGATCGCTCCATGTTGGCCTTTGAGAGACTGGATTCACAGAGGTCACGTCCTTCCTAGCGCACTTTCCAAGGACCCTTCCCGAGAGAGTCCTTCTACTCTTAAAAGCCCCACTTCGAGAGGTACCACAAAACCTCTCTGCTCCGAGTCTGACTCCGTTCAGACTATAGAGAAGTTGATCGGAGCGAGAGGCTTTTCAAGACTAGTGGCAAGTGCTATTGCCAAGGCAAAGAAGTGCTGCCTATTTTGCAGTGTACCAATCGGAGTGGGCTGTTTCTGGAGATAGTGCAGGAAGAATGGCTTTTCCTCCACCTCCACGAATTACAATACCGTCTTCCCTTTCCGTCTGAAGAATGGGATAAGCTGGCAGTTCCAACTATTAAAGAAAGCGGAAATATATTGTTGACGGCCTTTAGGCTCTGAGATTTGGATCTGTCCGACAACAAAGCCCTTCACGATCTTTGAGGTCTGTGGAAATCTCGAAACTGTCTAGATCGAAGCTTCCGGCATGGAACTTAGACGTAGTCTGAAGTTCCTGATGTCAAAGCATTTCGAATCTCTCCTTTCTGTAAACTTAATGCACGTAACCAGAAAGGCTAATTTTCGAACCACTCTAGCTACGACCAAGAGGGTTAGTAAAGTTTAAGCCATCATCAGACGTTTTGGCTTCAGAGGACATAATGCGGTGTGTTCTCTAAGCCTTCCGTTCTTGCCTAAGAATGAAAACCCGTCTAATCCTTGGCCCAGAAGCTTGGAGATCAAGGGGATGGCACAAATTATTGGGCAAGAGTCAGAGAGAGTACTGTGCCCTGTCGGGACTCTCAAGTTTTATCTAGGGTCATACGAGTCCTCAGACACAATCTTGGGGGCAAGAAGTACCACTCATCCTATCCTGTAGAAAATGGTTAGGAAGAGCTGTTAATTTTAGTTGTTGGGTCGCCGCCAATGGCGGACTATTCAATTCTTAAGCCTTAGTTCGAAACATCCTTAACTTTGGTTAGGTTGGTCAGGTGGTGATATATTTTACTTCTTAACCCTCATGGTATGGTCAATATGGTCTAGTCACATTGTGGTCACTTTCCTGTTGACAGATCATCTAGAACTCACCAGCTATACAGGTCACTACCTTGCTGGAGACTCTAGTAAAGCAAAAGCCGACTTCGGTGACAGTAATCACGAAGTCAGCTATGCTAACAGGTGGAACCAGGATGTCAATCATCTGCATGCAATTTGTTTCCTAAAATCATTCTATTCTGTCCCTTCCCACCTCCAATGGTGGGATTCAGCTATATATATATATCTGACAGTGTTATGAACAAAATGATATTGTTATGATACAATAAAGTTTGTTCATACTTACCTGGCAGATATATATAATCAAGTACCCACCTCAGGGGACAGTGGCATTAGAAAATCTGAATAGAAAATGGGAATGGTTCCTGATACCCACCTCCCAGCGGCGGGAATGGGTACTAACCACCTGGCTGACCACTGCGTGTGCTGGGAGTTTTGAAATTCTGTCGGACTTCAGAGAATACAGCTATATATATATCTGCCAGGTAAGTATGAACAAACTTTATTGTATCATAACAATATCATGTTTCCTCACAAACATCATCGAGATCATCATCTAGTTCTCACTAAAAAATTTGGGTTAGTGTCTCATCCTCTCTCTGCAACTTGACTAGCTCATCCTTATTCAAAGGGTTAGTGCCTACTTCATCACCGTAACTAGTACTAGATAACCGGTAGAAAAAAAAAAAACATTTTACTACGTTACCCTCGACAGCTACACCTTCCGTTTGGCTATCACTGTCAACAATAGAGTCAGGTTTCTCAGCCACACTCATGGCAAGATCAACCTCACCACCTCTATCACACTCGTTTGAATCCACGAACTCACTCACATTCGAATCCACGAACTTACTCTCATTCGAATCCACGAACTTACTCTTGTTCGAATCCACGAACAAATTATGACCATAGTCTATGTCTGTATCTAAACCCAACCTAGTTACTACCATTTCAGGCACTGGAAATTCCCTCACAACAGGATTCACATTCTTGGATAAAGCTAAGTCATTACAGACAATAATGGCAATGCCATCAATGGGCAAACTGTCAACAACTGCAAGTTTCACTTCTGACACTACCTGACTTTCTAAATTCAACTTCAACAAAGGACAAAGAACACAAGTGTTAGGAAATCCACCTAACATGACTTTTTCTTCCATGTTGATTTCCGCCCTGTTCGGACACACACACTCCTAATCAGTGAGAAAGCAGCTCCTGTGTCTTGAAGCAAGACTACTTCTCTCGAACACACTCCTCCAAGAGAGGAAACTATGCCTTCTGACAGAAATTCACCAAAAGATTTTCTAGTTTCTCTCATCACATCATTCCTACTTGACGAAAGGTTAACTAGAGACACTGGTTTCTTACCGTCCTTCCTTTCTACTGCACAATTTCTCGCTGAATGCCCTTTCCCATTACATCGGAAACAAGTTAATTCTGAGCCACTAGATGCCATTTTACTCTTACAAACCTTAGACGTATGACCAGGTTTTCCGTATGTATAACAGGAATTGTCACTTTTACTAGCATTGCTATTACTAGAACTGAAACCTTTACTGTTTTGTACTCTACCAGACGAAGGATCATTTCGTTTCTTAGTAACACTCAAATTATGAGTTAGACTATATTCGTCAACTAACCTAGTTGCTCCTGCGAAAGATACTTCTCACCTATCCTCTATATAAAGCTTAATCTCAGGGGATATGTTATCTTTGAAGTTTGCTAACAACACTAAGTTCTTCAAACTATCAAAATCATCAACTTTAGCAGAAGTTAACCAATCAAAATACAGCCTTTCTAACTTCTTACTGTATTTTACATACGTACTATTCTCATCCTTTCTTAAACTTCTAAATTTCTTACGGTACGCCTCCGGTACTAACCTGTACGCGCTAAGAACAGTTTCTTTCACAATATCATAATTATCACATTCCTCCTTAGACATGCAACTATACTCAGTAAGTGCCTTACCACTTAAAACTGACTGTAAATATAAAGTCCACATTTCTTTAGGAGAACCTACTCTTTCCATTAACTTCTCAAAACACATGAAATATGTCGTTACATCTTCCTCATCGAACTTCGGTACAAATTTCAGCACTGCACTTATACCTAACCTATCAGCTCTGTTTTTGTTCTCGCTTGTCAGACTGTTACGAGTACTCTGTCTTAACCGCGCAATTTCCAACTCATGCATACGTTTTTTTCTCTTTCTTCCTGCTGCATTACCAACATTTCTACCTCTTGCTGCATTTTCCTCACTTCTCTCTCAGCCGCTCTTTCATCTCTCATACTTTTCTCTTTCTTTGCTCTCAACATACTCACAGAGATCATTCCCCTCTAGACCTAGTAGCTTACCCAACTTGATAAACTTTCACTATCTCACTCATTCTGGTTCTTTATATATTCTCCCCGTTTCAAACTGTTAATGCTGAATATTAATGGCCAAGGTCGCCACAAAATGTCACGAACCCCGAGAGAGAGGTCCACTCCAAGTTTGATAGTAAAATAAACAAAAAGGAATTCAACACCAACAGTTGAAACTGGGGATACAAATAAAGAAACACTAACACAACAAAGGTTTATTTACAAGCTTACTAACAAAGATAAATGCAGATGGTGTCTCCTATTTACATAAAAAAGGCAAAATCTTACAATGCGTGAACTGGGGAAGAAGTGAGGTAATTCAAATACTTGCTGGCCAGCTTTGCGACTGGAAGCGATGGCTTCACAAAGGAGAACGGTGGAACTTTAGTCGTCTTCTTGACTGTACTGCAGAAGGCAATGTCTATTCTTGATACTCGAAGGGCAGGAACTCCTCAAAATCTCTAGTAGAAAGTTTCTTCTCTCAAGGCTTGCTCTACGTCGAAATGCCTTGGTCGTCCACTCCCGATGACGACTTGACTAGAATTCGACCAATTCTCGGGCGCCCTTTTCTCTCTGATCGTTCGTGTGTTTCTTCTTCTCTTATCTCTCTCTGACGACCTCTGCTGCTGATCTCTCACTGATAATCTGATCTGTGGCTCTTACTGATGATCTCCCTTCTCCTACTTCATCAGTCGTATTTATAAGGCATTCTGGGGGCGGGGCCTATGGCGAACGTCACAGACTCCCAAGACGACAGGAACGATTTGGAAGAATCTAGAAAATATTGCATCAGAAATCGCTGGCGTTTCTCACGACACTCCGGCGCCTGTTGCGTTCCCCAACACGCCCGACGATTCTAGAACCATCATGAAAACAGGCACCTCCAACACATGCACAAATGCCTCCGTGCTGTAGAACTTCTCGAAGATGCGTTTTCCTTTCCTTTAACTCTTAATTCTTTGCTATGAAGCAATTACCATGACAGTGCCTCATCTGTAGGCATTAAATTTTCCGTAGATAAAACTTGAAGTAGTCATGTTTTATAAAAGTAAAATAGGGGAAAAGCTAAAGAAGTAGATTTAGAACTAAAAAACCATATTATACCAATTGGCCAAACAGCAAAGTTTTGAGGATTATGTATTATATCTCTTGCTCAGTTGACATGTATTATCTGAGGTTTGCTGCTACAAACTGCATTTCCTGGAGTCCTCTCTTCAATCGAGCCACTGTTTTGCTATAGCAATAAATTATATCAGTAGCCATCTACCGATTGGAATTAAAAGGAACCTGTGTATGGAGGATTTTGCCCTATATTAATCACCATCTCTCATAAAACTTGTAAAATGAATCATTAGTAGAATTATAATAAAAGATTGATGTGCCTCATATGTAGGCATTAAATTTTCTATAGATAATACTTGAACTAGTCATGTTTTATTAAAGTAAAATATGGAAAAAGCTAAAGAAGTAGATTTAGAAATAAAAAAACCATAGTATACCAATTGGCTAAACAGCGAAGTTTTGAGGATTACCTATGTATTATTTGATGCTCACTTAAATTGGAGAGCCCACTAACATAGTACACCTTACCAAACGCACTTTATAAAGCAACAGTGTTGTCTCTTATTGATTAGCTGAAAACATTAGATCCAGTTGCCATTAAAAGCCTTAGGATGTGTTCAGGAGCCTTTAGATCATCACTAAATTCATCTTTACAGGTTGAACGTAGTAAACTACCACCGTTTCTATGTAGGTAATTAATAACGGCAAAAAGTGTCCTAAGAATTCAGACAGTAAACCAACAAATAAATTATTTGAATTTAGAGATGTATTTAGTACTTGTATTAACAGTTGTACACCACATTTCAGTTAGAGCTAAAAGATTATATGTATGAATCACTGAATATAAATAGTATACAGTTAAATTCAATAGTGAAACGACCTCCTCCTTGGACTATGAATAAAACAAGAATTTGCACACCCTTAAAATATTTATCATTAAAGATACTCGTGTAGTAACCCAGAACACCATCGACAACGTACAATAGAACATATAAACCAAAAAGGTCTACTTTACACAATAGTATACACAGGCGGTTCGAAATCACAATAGTTGCAGTATCCCAAGACAAAATGTATTGGTTCTCTCTACCTGACAATGCCTAGTGTATTTACAGCCGAGTTGTGTGCAATAGTAACGGCCATAAAAGTACCAATCAAGAAACCTCATTCAATAATATAGTTATTTGTACTGACTTGAGAAGTGCTATAAAAGTTATTCAAAGTTACAACCCACCCCCCCCAAAAAAAAAAAAAAAAAAAAAAATTTATAGTATTAAGGTGTTACTCCATAAGTTATGTATTAATGGGGAAATATAGAATTGTGTTGGATCCCTGCCTATATTGTGTTCAAAGGAGATGCAGAGGCTGATGAAGCAGCCAAATAAGCAACCATATGACCAGATCAAATGTAATAACCTTATGAAGAATCTGAGAACAACAAATTAAAATAAATTAATGAATACACTGAATGTAAAATACAGTACGGGTCCCCAATTATGCGAGAATTTGGTCGATCCACGGCCTCGCAGACTTAGAAATTAGCAATTTCGAAACGCCTTATGGGAAAATTCCATTAGGGCCAAGGCAAACGACAACTTACCTATTTTTTTTTTTTTATGGTCAAATTTTCTTATACTACCCATTTTCAATACTTTCTATATACTATACTGTATTTTTTCTAATATGAAATTGTTCTTATAGGTAAATATAACATTAAAAAGGTTTTAATAACTTGAAAGTGTTAAATTACATACAGGATGGTGAAAACTCCCACACAAACAATGCCACCATTGGGTGCAAGTGTACTATACGATACAGTCATTTCTTTTAAAAAACCTTTTGGATGGAATTTCCTCTACCTAAAAACCTTCAAACTCCTCTTATCTCATCTTCCGTGAAGAGTCCTTCTGCTGAAGGAAGGCTTTGTGAACCATTTGAGGTTTCGGGGACTAGCGGATCATGCATGTCTTCACTCCCGTTGGCCTAACAAACATGGTGACGACCAGGACGAGCGCCTGTCTCACTCAGTTTCTTTGTCCGGCACGTTCGCTATGTCATCGTTTTCATATAAATTTATTTATTCTACGATAAAAAAGCACTGATAAAAATTCAAAATTTGATATGAAATTACAATTTCTTAAAAAGAAATTATAAAAATTCAACATGAAATGACAGTTTCTGAAAAAAGTTTAGAACGAACGATTCTCTCTCTCTCTCTCTCTCTCTCTCTCTCTCTCTCTCTCTCTCTCTCTCTCTGTTAATGACTTTTATTAGTCATTTTCATCAAAACCTATTTCAACAATAGAAAAAATAAATGATCAAATGCCAAAAGTTACTCAAAACAAGTCAACCTAGAAAAAAAATTCTTACCTCATGTTCAGCAATGACAGATTTTAAGTTGTCAACTGCTGCCAAAATGGAAGGTGCTCCTTCCTTTGACTTTACCTTAGGCAAGCTTTTTAATTTCAAGAAAATAGGTCTTCCTCTTCTGCTTCTAGGGAGATGCATACAGGATGCGGATGATCAGAATACACTTTGCAGATCTGAATAATATGTATGGCGATGAAGATTATACCGACCATTCATGCACGCAAATAAAAAAAAAATGTGGGAGGCAGAGCCTTCTGTTTTAGCTAATGGCTGAGCAGAAGCCTTCAGAATACACTATATAGATCTGAATAATACCTATGGCGATAATGATGATACCGATCATTCATAGTACACTTTGCAGCTCTGAATAATACGTATGACGATGGTGATGCTACCGATCATACATACACACTGCTCTATGACGTCACAAATGCGTGAGGCAGAGCCTTCCGTCTTATCTAATGGCTGAGCAGGAAATCTTTCTCTCGCATTCCCCCGTAGAGGAATAATTTTTTTCCTCCAAGCATTCCCCCCACCCCTTCTGGCAGATACCAGCAGCACCCCCCCCCCCAAAAAAAAAAAAAAAAAAAAAAACACTTGAAAAGACAATAGATTTGATATTTTTTGTGGTGCGTGACCCGCAGACTGAACGGCTTCGCAGATACAGAAAATCTATTTTTGAGAACTAGCGACCGCATAAAAGGGGAATCGCACAATTCAAACACACTTAATTTGGGACCGGACTGTAGTAATAACAATTAAGCATTTGTTGTATGAATGTCCAAAGTATAATCAGCAGTGAACATTGTTTTGGAAATTTATCGATTAGTGAAATTATGTCTGGAACTTCAACATTTGCAATTAATCAAATTATAAACTTTTTGAAAATTTTAATTTTCTTGACAAAATATAAAAAAATAAAAATTAAAAAGTTAGAACAAATCCTTTGGGCTAGCCCTTTGTGAGCTGGTAATCAGCCCATTGGTTTGGTAAAACTATTTTGATAGTAATAGATAACTGATTAATGTTGGCCAACTCTTCCGCCGGAACTGTGGATGTCATGGATCTGTTACTTTGGTTCGGTCATTGGGCATTAATTTTCAGAAGTCAGTCCTGATTCTAACTCAGTCTATTCTCTATCTAGGGATGAGGAGAGACTTCCAATTTACAGGCTTTTCCGGTGAAGAAATGATTAGGCAACTTCTTATCACTTCTCAGAGAATTTCAGCCTTGAAGGAGCTTCTTGCAAGACATTATCTGTCTCTTTTGGGACACATGGTGTCTTGGGTAAAAATATGTCAGATTAGCATGGCTCATGATGTGGCCAATTCAATTCCATTTAAACAAAACTTTGTACAAAAAATCTCTACCAAGCTCTCATTTAGTCTCCGTCCCATTAAGTCTTCAAGAGACATTAGCGCATTGGAAGGATCGTTTAAGATTGCTGACGACTGGTTCATCCCAAACCTCACCTTGTTTTCAGAAGCTTCAGTGAGTGGTTGGGTAGTGTGCCTGGGCAACCTAGATATATCTGGGATACAGTCCTCACAAGAGAGAGCTGCACAGAAATATCATTGAACTGTTAGCCATATGGAAGATTCTGCTTCAATGTAAACAGATGATCAGAGACAAGATCATAATATTTTCAGACAATATGACCCTAAGGTGGATGTTCAGACAACGTTTCTTATGTAGGCTGAAGTCAGGAACATACAGTAGCTTTGGTTCCACAGTTCATTCCAGGGAAGGACAATATCTTGGTGGATCAATTGAGCAGGAAAGTATAAGTTCCTTACATCGTAATTGAACAGGAAAAGATAAGTTCCTTACATAGTAATTGTTACAACAGCAAGAATGCCAGTGGTTTTGGAGTTTGTAGGGAAGCAACTACTTGTGATATTGATGAACAAGAAACTGACAATTTATTGTTCTCTCAAGACTCTCAGGCTTGGGCAGTGAATGTGTGTGTTCAGTCTTGGTCCAGTCTAAACTATCATGTCTTTCCCCATTTTGTAGTAATAAGAAAATTTCTGAACAAGTTTAGGGAAGCATAGCATTGCAGAATGACTCTTTATACACCCTGGTGGTGTCATGGGTAGATGCAATAATGCTAAAGAAATATGCTTGTATATTAAAAACGAAATATCTTTTCCAAGAGTGACTGCATCGAGATGAAATCCTGCTAGTGTTTGCATGAAGATGTCATCATCTGTCGGTTACTGTTGTCAACATTTCGTGGCCAATTAGTTATTTCATGAAAACCCCTTCTCGTGGAAACGACACCACGTGGTATGTCATGCCATGCTTTTTTGAAAATGTGTTATATTGATCGAGATTGTATCAGAAAATTTATTCTAGAAGCTTCTATAACATAACCAAAAATAGTAAGTTATTTTTTTAGGAGCCATTCAGTATGCATAAAATAAAAAACTCCTGATATGGGAATGACGATTGTCCATCGTCATTACCTGCGACCATACAGTGGTATACAGGCAGTCTCCGGGTTACGACAGGTTTGGCTTAACGACGTTCCGAGGTTAAGGCGCTTTTCAATTATATTCATCAGAAATTATTTCCAGGGTTACAACGCATGTTCCAGGGTTACGGTGCCTACAACACTGATCTGGCAGAAGAAATATGACACCAAAAATGCAAAATAATCAATATTTGAAGGTTTTTGACAAAATATGCAATAGGAATGCAGTTTACTTAGTTTTGAATGCACCCAAAGCATTAAAAGTAAGGCTTTCTTAGGATTTTTGACGATGTTCTGGCTTATGACGATTTTAGGCTTACGACATGTCTCAAGAACGGAACCCCCATTGTAACCCGGGGACTGCCTAAAAGCTTTCAGAGAAGACTGCCCAGGACAGATAGAAACAGAAGACCATTAATAGAATCAGAGGTCAGACAAAGCAAGGATCTGAAGGGGGTCTCTCCTTCAGACAGCAAGAACTAATCTCCATAAAATCTTGTCCTGCGCGAGACGAAGAGAAGCAGCAATCCCTTCCTGTTTGTGGTGCGGAGAAGTTGTTGAGCCCTTAATGCTTGAGACAGAGAAGCAGCCAGCCCTTCTTGTTTGTTATGAGAAGTCTCTAAGCCCTTGTGTCCAAGACGAGCTGAAGTAGCGAGCCCTATATACCAGTGACAGAAAAGTCAGGAAGTCCTTGCTGTTTGAAGCATTTCCTGCTTCTAAAAAGAAGTTCCAACCCATTTGTGTCATCTTCAAGTCAAGACCACCTGGCCAGCATCATTTCTTAAACTGAAGCCCCAACCACACTTGTGTCGTCTTCTAACTCTTGGTCATCATGCCAGCAACATTTTGGCTGAGGTTCCAGTCCCCTTCTATGACATCTTAAGAGTCCAAAGCCACTGTGCCATCAGCATCTTTTCAGCTGAAACCCCAGCTATGAAGGATAACTCAACAACTTTCCATTTTCGTTTAAAATTGCTTAACCTCCCAACGTGTTCCCCCTATGTCTAACTGTTTTAATTTTTTGTTTTGTGTCACGATGGATGAAAACTGAGGGGACGCAGCATTTCGTTTTCTTTGAAGGTAAGGTTGTAAATAAACATGTAGTGTGATGAGAGTTTCTTTTTATATTCATTTCCCAGTATAAGCAGTCCCTGGTTATCAGCTGGGGTTCTGTTCTCGGAGGGGTGCTGAGAAGAGAAAACCACCATTAAGCAAAACTCAGTGATTTATCAGCACTTTATGGCTCCGATAACCGAAACTTAGCCCACTATGGCCCCATAAATTGCCAATATTGCAATACACTCCCTGAACACCTGAATTAGCCTTGGTCACTGACCAGACCAGCCCGAACTATATCCCCACAGATTTACCCACGATTGGGTGATTTTAACTGTCGGCACTACTAACGCTGCAGGTAAAATCTAGTCAAATGAGTTACCTGTGTTACTGTTGGCAATGCAGCTGCAAATACCGGCCACCAGAGACCTGCCTTCTCAATTGTTTTCTGTTCACGGTGCTGTTAGGACGTGTCCTGCAACACGTGAACGTTTTTGGTCTTTAGCTCGACCCCCACATATATATATGCCGACTATATATGTATTATATATATATATATATAGATTAGTATATATATATATAATTATATAATATATTAAATATATATATATATAATATATATATATATATATATCTTATATATAAATATATTATATATATATAGTATATATATATGTATATATAGATATATATAGATATATATATTATATATATATATATATATATCTATATATATATAATATATGTGCTATATATATTAATGTATATATATGATATATATATATATATAGATATATACCATATCGCCATATATATCATATATATATATATATATATATATATATCTATATACATATATATACTATATATATATATATATATATATATATATATATATATAGTATATACATATATCATATATATATATACACATATATGTTGTATATATATATATATATATATATATATATATATATATATATATATATATATATATATATATATGTACATATATGTGTATATATATTTAAGTGTATATATAGTATATATATATATATAATAATATATATATATATATATATATATGTATGTATATATATATATATATATATATATATGTATATATATATATATATATACATATATATATATGTATATCTATATATCTATATACATACATATATATATATATATATATATATATATATATATATTATATATATGCAGAAGCCAGGTACTATGTCGTACCTCTAAGTAAATGGGGATACAATCCACAATGAAGTAAAATCCTCTTGTAGTTTAAAATATATATTTCTTGTACAGGATTAAAGCTTTCGACCATCAACTGTGGTCTTGTTCACTAAAATATAATATGTCACCTCAAGGAACTAACATTTGAAAAAACAACGGTTAGGTAACAAGCTAGTTTATATTATGAATGATCAGGCGGTTGAGCCCTCGTTTTTTCCAGAATTCGTCTTGATCTTCGTGGGGGAATGTTTCTATTGTCAACTGCTTGTTCTCTGCTGGTTAACTGCTTGTTCTCTGCCAACCAGCAGAGAACAAGCAGTTGACAATAGAAACATTCCCCCCGAAGATCAAGACGAATTCTGGAAAGAACGAGGGCTCAACCGCCTGATCATTCATAATATAAACTAGCTTGTTACCTAATCGTTGTTTTTTCAAATGTTTGTGCTTTTGCTTGTTAGTTCCTTGAGGTGACATATCACATTTTAGTGAACAAGACCACAGTTGATGGTCGAAAGCTTTAATCCTGTACAAGAAATATATATTTTAAACTACAAGAGGATTTTACTTCATTGTGGATTGTATCCCCATATATATATATATATATATATATATATATATATATATATATACTATATATATATATATATATATACACATAAGGGCCGGAGCTGGAGCTCAAAGAAGATATATTCCGAAGAAGTAGTAGTGAAAGGCATCCTCATCTTTCAACAGTTTATTAATGCCGACCTGGAATTCGTCGCGAAACGTCGGCATTAATAAACTGTTGAAAGATGAGGATGCCTTTCCCTACTACTTCCTTCGGAATATATATCTATATATATATATATATATATATATATATATATATATATAATATTAATGTAGTATAGATATTATATATATAGTATATTATATATAATATATATGTATGTATGTATGTATGTATGTATGTATGTATGTATGTATGTATGTATGTTATGTAATGTATGTATGTATGTATGTATGTATGTATGTACTGTATGTATGTACATCGAGCTACAAATATCCTTAATATCTAATTCACTCTACCTCGGAATTAATATATTTCATATATGCTTAACCGAGGGGAATTTTTTATTAGGCGATAATAGGAATTGTCGGCGCCCGGGCGTGAACCCAGGACACCATACAAATCCATGACATCAGTGAAGCTATTTACCCACTCCACTACTGCAAGAGGCTATAAGTTAATGCTGTCTCTCACCCTCAAATACCTTTCGCGCTCAGGTATTTGCTGATTTGGAGCCAGCATTAACCCACCTCAACCTCGGTAGTGTTGTAGTGCTTATGACAGCACGTAGTCATTATATAAGTCATATCACATTACTGTGAGTCATATCAAGGTAATGTGATATGACTAACTATATATATATATATAATATATATATATATATATATATAGTCTCAGTATTTGGGTGGGCGGCTTACTTGGAAATCTAGCTTGATGATGAATAATAGTGCCAAGACTAGGAAGAACATTCTTTTAATATTACGAGCTTTCGAGGTTTAAAACCTCATCTTCAGGCTGAAAAAATGACAAGGATGAGAAATCACTAAAAATTACATTAAAATTAATTGTCTGATTAAAAGCTTCAGTAAAACTAAAATAAAACGAACATCACATACAAACTAAAAATTAAAATTTACGAACAAACTAACAAAACAAAGCGCAAATCATACAAAAACAGAGATAAAAATAAAAATAATATGAAAGGTAAACAAACTACACTCAAAAATAAAATAGCTAACGACCCACTTTGTGTACCTACTATGAAACTATATGATAGCTAGTTGAATACCGGACGAGTTGTTGTTCAATTCCGGTTTCATTTTCTTAATAAACAGCGACTCTGAAATTAAAAGGTCCCAGTTCCTATTTTGAGCAAAAAGACAGTACTCTAAAATCTAGGTGAGTGAAAGGATGGTCCTGTGCTAAACTGTGATCCCTTATGGCAGAAAATGGTGGTTTAGAAAGAGGAAACCTAGTTCTAACGGAAAGACCAAGCCCTCTGTGTTCCAAAATTCTGTGTCTAAGCCAGCGGGAACTGGATCCCACGTATCGCAGACCACACTGCGAACAGGTAAACAAGTAAACGACACTCGAATTAAGGTCCACAGGAAGAGCAGCAGGCCTTTCTCCCTCAAAAGTGATCCTACAGTAAAAGGGTTTTTTTTAGTAAAAACAAAATCTGAAACTAACTTGAGGAAAACTATGCTTAAGTATTTCTGTAACTTTTTTCGTACCAAGTAGCTACTATGACCAAGGAAAGGCAATTTAATATACTTTACATCTTTACTAGCAGTACTGTACACCGGTCTGGGACAAAATTTCTCATGTAGAAAATTTTTCAGAACTTTGTAAAAGACAAATACGGGATAAGAATTTTCGGAAAAATAATTCTGGAGGAAGACCATGTCTTTATGAAATAAATTAAAATCACAACAGACATTGTAAGCTCTATTTATCATAGTACGTATTGAATTAAGTTTAAACAACTTTGGTGAAAAACTAAGATAATTCAATCCCAAGCCAGTAAAAGTACTTTTCCTATAAACGGAAGTCTGAAATTTACCTCTATTTCTGTGTACCTGAACATCTAAAAATGACAACATATTATCCTGTTCTGTCTTACAAGTAAAAGAAATATTAGGATGACGAGAATTAAAATATTCTAAAAATAAATCCACGTGTGAACGTTCCCTAAACACAAGGAAAGTGTCATCCACGTACCTACGATAATACAAGGGTTTGAAAGCAACAGGGCATTCAGACATCCAAATCTTTTCACAATAACCCATGAAACAATCTGCATATACAGGTCCAAGGGAATTTCCCATAGCAACACCTCATCTATTTGATTATATAATTTACCACCAAAAGTAAAAATGCCATCAGTTGTAGCCAATTGTAATAACTTTCGCAAATCTATTTTACTAAGTCCAAAAGTTGTTATGTGGTTTTCACATATATTATTAAGAATAATGTCAGTTGTTTCTTTTTAATGGGATATTTGTGAAAAGAGAGGTTACATCAAAAACTAGCCATTACAACATCTTGGTTAAAATCGAAAGAACACAATTCTTTGACAAACTTGGAAGAATTTGGGACATTAAACTCACTAAAAGTTAGAGGTTTTAAAACAGGAACTAGAAACTTTGATAAGTAATAGCTAAAAGTGCCAATTGAAGATATAATGGGTCTCAACGGGTTTCCTATTTTATGCACCTTAGGTAGACCATACATATAACCGGGCTTTGACCCTGAAGCATATAAATTACTATATGCAACTTCCCCAATCTTATCTCTCAAACTTCTTAACATCCTATTTAATTTATCTTCTAATTTCAAAATGTGACCCGCAATATCTGCATTCAACATCCTAAATTTTGTATTATCAGAGAGTATTTCATTCATTTTATCTAAATAATCAGACCTATTCATCAATACAACACCCCTGCCTTTATCTGGTTTTGTAATAACAATACTATCATCGTTCTTAAGATTGCGTAAAATATTGATTCTGTCTTTATTTAACTGATTGTCACCCTCCTTTCTACGATTAAAATTTTTAAGTCTCATTTGCAATTACTGAAATTTTGTTAAAAATTGAAATAAGGGTTTCACTACCACAAATGTCGCTGTTTCTTAAAGTTGAACATAGTTTTTTCAAAAACTTAAAAAATACTTGAAGAAATTGAATTTCATGGGAGTCAAGGCAAACTCAAGACCAAAATGGAAAAAGAAAGTTAATTCAAGGAAGAATAATTTCATGGAGAAAATGCATATCAGATCTCTCTTATGATGCTCCCAGACAAAAAGTATGGGAAGAATTCAGAAAAATAAAGGAGAACCCATTTTAAACCACCTAGACATGCCATATTAAACGATAGAGAAAGAATACTTGATCCGAAAGATATAAGGATCATGATCAGAGAACACTTAGCAAATGTAAGTATTGCTGTACTTACATTTGCTAGGTGTTCTCTTTGGATGAACACTTCCACACAAAAAACATATGTAATTATTAACAATAATAAATTTTGAAACAATAGAAGATTCATATTATATAATAATAGAATTTACTATGGAAGAAATAGAATATGTTCCCTTGAACAGCAATAATTCTGCTCCTGGAGGTGACAATATTTGTTTCGGGATGATCTCCCCCCTCAACATGGGACTTTTGATTCCAAAAACAAAAGGTAAACCTCGTAGACCTGTAGTTCCCTGGTGGAATACGACTTGTGGTATTCTGAGGAAAGTGACTAGGAAATGCTACAGATTTTGCAAAACTAGTGGCTCTCCCAGTCTAAATCAATCTACAAACGTGCTTTTAGCCAAGCAATGGCGCTTTTATAAGAAAGCCAAAAGAGAAAGTTGGCTTTATTATATTAATGGAATAAACTCAAAGACTCTACTGAAAGTGGTGTGGCGCAAAATAAGGAAACTGAGTGGAAAATTTGTTGCGTCACTATTACCCTCGTGAAAAATAAACGACACTTTAATCACAGAGCCCACCGAAGTTGCCAATGAGTTAAGAAAACACTTTTTAAAAGTTTCCAGTGCCAACAATTACTCTCGAGAATTTAAAAAAATTGGGAATTCTGAAATGACTGAAATTTGATTCAGGAAAATCTGAACCATACAACTACAAGTTTTCCTTCAGAAAATTATGGGAGGCGATCTCCTCTAGTGTATCCACAACTCCGGGTGAGGATACAATCATAAATGAAATGCTTAAACACCTCCCAGACGATGCCAAAAAATATTTACTCAAGATTATAAACAAAATATGGGAAACTGGAATTTTACCCAAGGACTGGAAAATATCCATAATTGTTCCTATTAAAAAGCCCAAAAAAGATCTTTCCCTAGCCACCAACAATAAACCAATAGCTAAATTAGTTTGCCACCTAAAACCAAGGGATTAATATCACCATTTCAATTTGGTTTCAGGAACAACTGCTTCACCCTTGATCCCTTGCTGAGGCTGACCAATCCAGCAAGGATTCGCCGAACAATGTCAGACCACTGGCGTATTATTTTACCTCAAAAAGTTGCCTACTCCAATGTAAATGAACATTTTTCAAAATTTAAGAACACAATCCAAAAATTCCATACTCAATTTTGAAACTATTGAAGATCTAGAATATAATTATGCATTTAATATGGATGAATTAAACAATGCACTACATTCATGTCATCCATTGGCCCCAAGCCATGATAAAATATCATTTAAATGATACAAAGACTAACCCCCATTGCCAAATCATATTTACTAAAATTCTATAACACCATCTGGATGAAACGTGTTTTTCCGGATAAATGGAAACATGCTATCATTATCTAAATAACCAAATATGGGAAAGATTCAAGTAATTCATCCAATTATAGACCAGCATCTTTGATAACAAACTGTTTATGCAAAATACTGGAAAAAATGTTCAATACACGCCTAACATATGTCATAACACCCCCTCGATGTGGGACCATCTTGATGTGATGAGGAGGCTCTTGAACCCCAGGAATTAGTCTCAGATATTATTATGTATTTATTTGGAGTAATATTGTAAAGATATCATAGCTGGGAATGGGTTTATATCCGAAACTAAATAGTGGGAACTGTGGTGGGACCATCAACTGCCCAATAGTGTTCGGACCTGAGAGTTTTCAGGCAGAACTATTCTGCAGGACTGGACCACGGATTCCAGGGAGGTCTGGTTTGCCAATAATGTGATTAGCATGGGGATGATTGTATTCTTGTAATACTCTCAGTCCTATCGTGGGTTTGGCTTAGTACACTTGGGCCACTCCAATTATGTTGTGCCATCCTCTGTGGGGTAGGGTAGGGATGCGGACAATTGGGAGTCAGTTTCTCACTTGTGCCATTAGTGGAAGAATAAACTCTACGAAAGGCTGATGATATCTTTTTAAGGTTTTCAAGTTTATTTAATAATTTTTTCCCCTCCCCTCTCAAATCTTTGTCTAGCAGTTGTAAGGATTCGAGTACCCCAGGGCCCTATGATGGCACAGATGATGCCTCCCCTGGAACCTGTAGCCTTGATGGACTGATGACGACTTCAATCAAGGACACAGACTTCTCTAAGAAATCTTCATCCAAAGTTAAATCCTCAACACAACCAGGTTGAGTGAAAAATTTGGGAATGCTCCATATTGAAGACTTACAAGTCAATTGTGATTATGAAATGATCTCGACAGCTTTGAAATAATTTGGAACTGTTGCAGAAATCAGGATGAACTGTATTGATAGTGAATCTGAATGGGAGGCTTGGGTTACCTTTAGTAGCCATGATGAGGCTCTAAAGGCTAGTAGTATGATAAGTGCCATACAAATCGGTTGAGCTACAGTACGAGGAGCCTTAATAGACAAAGTCCCCAAAGACTTGGACGTTTATTTGCCATCTAAATGGGCTCAAGATGAACCAGAGAGACAGCAGATTGCAAAAGTAAAAACAAAACCTCCTATGTGGCTGACAGCTTCAACCAAGGAGGGAAATTGTAACTACTAGTAATTTTGCAGGTTTCTTCAGAAAAAAGTGAGAGGAATAAAGCTCGGTGATATTTCTCGTTTTGGGAAGAAACCCGTTCTTATTCATGCCAAGTCCACAACCCAAGCATATATGCTGACATTGTTGGATATTAAAAGTGATGAAATGATTATGAAGAACAAACCCCGCTTCAGCTTTAGTCATGGGAGATTAGTACCATTTGGTGAAGACCTATATGCAATTGATTTACACGATTTACATTTAAGATTTACATTATTCTGGTTACAAAGGTGCCATTATTAAGAATTCTAGTTCTCTGTGTCTCTGGAAAATGAGGTAACTTCTTACTGAAACTCATGAAAAGGCCTTGGTGGAAATCTGAATCGTAAAGAAAAACTCCCCTCGAGTAGGACTTCTTCCAGTGGTGAGGGGTTAAGGGACCCCGGCTTCTGTGGGAGTGTAATGGCACTCCCATAGGTGCCCTGGGTCCTGATTGGTCCTACAACCCCTTCTCTCTCACTTTTAATCCTTCTCTCTCCCACTTTCTCTACTTTTTTTCTTTCTTTCCTGAATCATTCTGTCCAACCTCTTAAATTTTGACTCAGTTTTTTGGACTGCTGCTTTTGTCGACGACTTTTGGAATGGACCTGACCCAGCTTTGACAGTCCTGATTTGATGGAGGGTGGGGTTAGACGGCATTCCTCCTCACCCATCTAACTGGAGTACCTAACGTGTCCAAGCGAGGGGAAACTTTTACGTTAAACTCTGCACTCAGTACTGGGTCTGATCTCGACGGACTGACGACCCTCAAGGCACTTGGTGTGGGGTGTATATCTGGGTTGGATTCCTAGGGTGCTGTATGACCCTCTAATTGTGGCTCCATGGTGTGTATGGGGTCAACCTGGATGAATGGTCATACTATAGTTGATGACTTTCGCCTGATTAAGGATTCCGCATCTGGCTTTCTACTTGACCAAACACCAGGACACCAGGGTGTAAATACTGGTGGTGTAAATGAAAATCTACGAGTTCTGTATTGTAGTGACATAAGTGGTCAAGTCGATTTTGACATATTGCATAATCACATGAAACAGTTTGGCAAGGTAGATAGAATAAGATTAAGAATTGTTAAAAGACCCATCTCTTATGAGAGTTACATAACTTTTTGCAAAGCTGAATATGCCTCCAAAGCTCTAGAGAATCTTGATGGCAAAAATGTCTTTGGTTCAGTTTGCCATGCAAAGTTGTTTAATATAAACAATTTGGAAGAGGATGAGACAGACTATGTACCCAGCAAATTTGAGGTTAATAGCCAAAAACACCTGGCAAAAGATGACCCAAAATTGGTTTGGCATGTCACAAACTGCAAACAGGGCAAAAAAAACTTTTTATCAGCATGCAAATATCTACAGAGGTAGAGTGGTGCCATTCCTAAAGGTAATATTTAAAGATATGGTAAAGGAGTCCTGAACAAAGTAAATAATGATATTCAAATTAAGATGCTTTCAAAATTCCAGCCAACTGAAGATGGTAATATTTTAGATGCATCTCCTCGTCGATCATTTAACATTAAACGGTGTACAGTTTATAGCAGAAATCTATATGAGTTTGAAGAGGAAGAGATATTAAATATGTGTCCTGCATATGTCATTAAAATTAGAAAAATTTAAAGGCCCTCAGCATGCCATTGAATTGACTTTCACCTGCTCTTACTTTCCGGAATTTATTGATATAGACCACTCTCGGGTTAGGATTAAGCCATTTAAATATCGACCAACCCAGTGTTATAAATGCTTTGAATATGGCCATCTATCAAACTCCTGTACAAAACCAGGAAAGTGTTTTGTATGCTCTGCAAGGCTGATAAATAATGTCTCCACTGTGATGGCAATCATTCTCCCAATTGGAGGGACTGTCCTCAATATATTTTCCAACAAGAAGTTGTTAACACTGCTCATAATAACTTTATCAGCATAGGAGAAGCCAGACGCTTGGTTCGAGGGGCTAACAAAAATGCTGGATGCTTGGATCCACAATTGCTTCCACTGTTAAGGGAAATAATGCATTCCATCAGCCTGCTGAACCCTTCATTAAAAATAACACACCCTCTCAGGATATTTCAATTTCTCTGGTATGTAATGAACTTCCAACTAAAGTTGTACAAGGTGTGATTGATGAACCTCTCCCTGATCTGCAAGCAAATGCTGTCTCAGAGTTGAGCTCAACTGTTAAGCCCAAAGAAAGAATAAAATCTAAAGGAAATCTTAACAAATCTTATGAACAGTTTTCAGTCACCCCTGAAGTCAAAGAAATGTAGAACATCCTCTCCTATAGAGTTTAAAACTCAAATTTCCAACAGATTCAATGCACTAGGGGACTCCTTTAAGCCACTGGAAAAGAGGTCTCAGTCCTGCTCAAATTTAAGTATGACCGATCTCTCCCAATCCCCTCGATCATATGCAGAAACAGCTACTTCTGAAGCAAAGGGAAAACATACTGACTCTTTAAATATAGTTAAAAATTTAGATAAATATAGTCTCAAACTGAACAAACAGGATGTGCAGGAAAAATGTTCAAACTCCCCATCATCCAATAAAATTAAAGTCTCCCAGGCACCAGACTTAAGAGGCTTTCAAATCCAAGAACATTCAGCTGTATTACTTTGAAAACCCAGCTAAATAATGACTTGGCTGGGCACAAGAATTACAGTTAAAATTCCAATTTAATATCTTGCAAAATTATTATTGAACCATCATAATCCAGATGTAGTTTGCCTTCAAGAAACTAAGGCAACTCATTCTACAATCCAGGACTAAATTATAAAATGTATGTAATGAACCCCAGAGATGGTGATTGAGGTCATGGCGGTGTTGCAATTATTGTTAAAAATTCTGTGCAACATACAAGTGTTCCTTTGAACATAAACGTACAAGCAGTTGCCATTCGAGCGTGCTTTGAAAGAGAGATTACTATTTGCTCTATTTACCTCCCACCTAGGTCAGAGATTACTTTGAATGACATTCAGGCGCTAGCTAATCAACTACCTCCTCCTTTCTTACTACTGGGAGATTTTAATGCCCATAATAGTCTATGGGGAGGTGATACCTTGAATGCCGTAGGCAGAACCCCCAATGATTTTATTCTAAATAATGATCTTTTTTTTTTACAATGATGGTTCAATGACTTTTCATAACATCTACACTAATGTCTTTTCAGCTATAGATTTAAGCTCATCTGCAGTCCACTTGGACTTCAACTGGTTTGTAGATGAACTTTTGCAGAGAAGTGATCACTTTCCCATACATGTAAAGTGTGCTCTAAGAAAATAAACAAAAACAACTGTCTGAGGAAGAGATAAGAGCTCATTTTTTGGAGCATGACAGTAAACATGATGGGTAAGTGAAGATTTACACTGATGGATCAAAGTCTGATAATGGAATTGGGTGTGCAGTTGTGCACGGGAATGAGATATACGAGGCAAAATTGCCGGAGTCGGCTTCCATATACACTGCAGAGTTGTCAGCCATAGTTAAAGGCTTTAGAAATTAATTATAACTCGAATAAGAAAAATTTTGTAATATATAGTGACTCGAGAGGTGAATTAGGTTCATGAAAGCAGTTGTATACAATTCATCCTCTGGTGCAAAAAATCGAGGAGTGGCTCGTTTGGATTTCGTGTCACAGGAAATCGATATGTTTCTGCTGGATCCCAGCTCATGTCGGAATTCGCGGGAATGAGGAGGCAGACAGATATGCAAAGGAAGCGGCCGTGAGAAATTTGTATCAGATAACCAAAGTGCCACATATAGATATGAAGAGACCCATCAAGTCGTACATCTTGAAGAAGTGGCAAGAGAGATGGTCCTCCCCTTTCTTAGCCAACAATAAGAAATATAAGAAGATAAGGAAAAGCATAGAAAAATGGTCCTCATTTTTTCAAAAAGAGAGGAGAGCAAAAATTGTTTTGGGGGGACTTAGTATTGGTCACACTCGGATAACCCATAAGGTTATTTTAGAAGGTGGCAGTGCACCAGTGTGTGTTAAGTGCGATGCTACCTTATCAGTGGAGCACATCCTGGTGCATTGTGTAAATTTCAGAGAACAAAGGCAGAGATTCCATCTTGATGGAAAATCTCTTGCTGATATTCTAGCATGGTAAATTTGAACTTATTCATTTTATTTTATATTTATTTATTTTGTTCATAGTCATCATTTTAAGTACCTAATTCGTATTTCAAAATTTTTATTTATTGGTTTTAATTAAGGTGTAAATGGTGTTGAATGAAAGTATGCATGTCAGATATTTTTTAAATTGTAATTTCAACTATGGAATTTTTGAATTATGGTATAAGTGGTTTTGAGTGAGAGTGAATGTCTTTTTAATTGATTCACGTATTCATTCATTTAATCCATATCATTCAATCATATAACACTGCAGCGCTGAATGACCTTTACAGGTCCCAGCGCTTGGGCTATGCCCTAAATTTCATGATCAATCAAACTTAAAGAAAAACTCTAAGGCTGAAGGTCAGTATCAGAGCAAAGGGAAATTGATGTCAACTCTAAGGGTTTAGTTTAGATGAGGTATATCTACACGCAAATTACGAGAGTAACTTAAATAACACCTGAAAGGTGACAGGTACTCGCAAGGCCCGATAATTATTGTGTGATTAACAGGGTTAATTGGAGATCAAGTGACACCTGGCCAGGTCTGGTCCAGACTCGGGATTGAGACTTGAGCGTGGAAAAAAATAATGAATGATCCCAGAGCTACATATCCAAGGTCACAAATTTGCACAGAAAGGCATGCAAGGTCAATGGATTGCATCACGAGGTCAATACAAGGGCGACAGACACATGGTAAGGAATCGGGAATCCTACACGAAGTGCAAAACACGAGCCCTTTCTTATTACTTAAGGTTACAGCCCACTCACAGGGATATAGAATTACTGGGTGCGTTTACAGAAGGGAATATTGCATTACTGATTCATTAAGGGAGCATAACGTGACTCAACAGTACGTTTTTTCCCGATGAATCACTGTAGCAGTTGCTAGTCACAATGGGAATATCACAATAAGATTTATGTTACCAGTGATAGCACAAGGAAATTACTTTACAGCATCGAGAGTAACAATGGGAATGTGTTACGGTATTCAAAATAGTTGAAAGCGATGGTGGACCAACAGGGGTATAAGTCACCTTGGAAAAGAGAAATGAAATACAGATAAAGAAAATAAAAATGGAGACTGACTGAACTGGAAACTATTCTTTCATTGTACCTTTTAGGAAAGCCAGGATTCACTTCCTCCAGTAGCGTAGCTGAGGGATAGGGCACACTATGGTGAATAAGGTAACACATGATGCAGTCGCCTCCAAAGGAGAGGGAGGGTAAAATGTTTTTTTTTCTTCTTCTTTTTTGGGGGCGGGGCGGGGATTGCCCAGGTGAGAGATGTGAACGCTAGGCAGATGTCGGGAGTGTTCCAGGTTTTCATGTGTTCCTGACCTCGCAGGACCTGTGTGTTTCCCACTGTGAGTATATCAAGCAGACAGCAATATGGTGACTCGTCTTGGTCAGCTGTGGAAGTGTCTCGAGGCAGTAGTCAGAAAGGATCACAGGTGTAAGTCACAGACCATTCAAAGAAAACGATGGAAGCTGGTGAGGAAAGGGGCAACTCATACTGGCTGTACTTTACTGATTTTCCTTATTAAATACATTTATTTTTTACTTGGGGCTGGGTTAATACCCAGAAGAATTTACATATATTAAATATATAATCAGTGACCTAGCCAGGATTTTTTTTTATTGGAGGGGCCAAACAGTCAAAAAGATTTTGAATATTGCACACATTTTTTATGACTATATACATACATACATGCATACACACACACACACACACACACACACACACACACACACACACACACACACACACACACATATATATATATATATATATATATATATATATATATATATATAAGCGAATACCACGGAAAATGATAGTCAGAAATCCAAGCGCTTTCGTCTTTATTCAGACATCGTCAAGGAGCTCCAGTAGCTCCTTGACGATGTCTGAATAAAGACGAAAGCGGCTTGGATTTCTGACTATCATTTTCCCGTGGTATTCGCTTATTTATGAAGTCACGTGCATCTACTGTGATTTTTTAAGCATATATATATATATATATATATATATATATATATATATATATATATATATATTATATATATATCTGACTGGACGGATTGTCAGATATAAACAGGAAAGGAAAAGGAATTTTCAATACGTTCAATCACAAGGTAAAAAAAGGACACTCGTGCTGATTAGCAAGTAAACAATGCTACAACTAAATTAGCACACTAAGGATTATGAACTGGAAAAGCTTAAAAGATATCACAATGTACAGTGGTAAAACACTACAGCAAATAATTATCACTTTGGCACTGCGGGTATGGCTGTTAGACTTGTGGTGGCTCTGCTGGAGTCTGCGAATGTGGGGCACACAAATGGAGGAATGGCAAGGGGTCTGCAAGATGGACAGTAATGACATAAGAGTTCGAGATTGTGCAATGCTAATGCGGATGTGGATGTGGATGCAGATTTAAGAAATTGTCAATGTGGATCTAGATTTTTACAAAATGTTGATAATCCGCAAATGCTGATGCAGATGTTGATATCCAATGCATCTCTGATTTGGAGTCAGGTCTAATCAGACCGTTGTTTAGAGAAGGTAACCATTATTTTGCTTTTCATTATTGATGACGCCTTTATGTGCTGCTTATGGATGTACACAAAAATTCAAACGAGACTTCAGATCTATCTATTACATTTCATCGGTGAATAGCTATGGACTACCAATGAAAATAATGCCCTCGGATGATGTAGAAATCTGCCAGAGATGTGAGATATTGTTTAGAAAATTAATATCTTTCAATGAAAGATATTAATTCAGCCTTGGCAGAAAAAAGATGCAAAATATTGCATATGATGTTATAAAATATTACACAGCCAAAACATTTTTTTCAAACATTAGAGAACACTTGTTTGACAGCTATCCATGGCAAGATCATTTAGTCTTACTCATCAGAGCAATAGCTGAAAAGTACTTGTGGGTACGCTATTCCTCCTTTGCAGGAACACATTTGACGGCCGCTCTGTCTGCTGACCAATAACAAAATGAAAAGTCGCCATACATTCTAAAAACTTATTCATTTAATATTATATGTACATATATATATATATATATATATATATATATATACATACATACATATATACACGCACACACACACACACAACACACACACATATATATATATATATATATATATATATATATATATATATATATTGTGACGAAGTGCCAAGTACCTGGTTACTACACTTACCATTCATTAATTGTTACCTCACAACAGCCAGACACCTGAACCTTCATCACAGGTAATAACGACTGAATACTCTAAAGGCAACAGTGATCACTTAAACAACTTACCAGTACGGCAGAAAATCAGACTAAGTATGTCAAAACAGGTGTGAGGTAATCTTGTAAGTAATTAAATTAATTAAAGGGCATCACTCCATCAACAACTTTAAAAGTCTAAGTATTTCCCTGATTTCAGAAGTCTAAGTACTTCCCTGGTTCTAACTCACTTCAAGTAAATTGAAGGAAAACAGCTTAATTACCACTCTATGTCTCTACCTAAGCAAATCTTAATTATATGCATATATACTAGTGAGAAATAAAATACTTATAAAAATTTTAAATACAAAAATTTATTATCAAACTCAAAATTTATAAGTGAAATTCACAAAATCAGGGAAAATTACTGTTACTTGAAAACAAAGCAAAGTTTAATTAATTCTTGAATTAATCAAGTAAAATTAAATCAAAATTAATTTATCACTAATTTCAAGAAAATTAATTCAATAGAAATTCAAAAGCGTTAGGCAATAACTAAAATTTGGAAATTAATTCACAAGTGTTAAACAGCAATGAAACTTGAAAAGAATTCTAAGTAAATGCAAATTAATTCACAAGTGTTCAATTCAATTAAATGTGCAACGATTAATTAATGAAAATAACTAAGTTAATTAAATTGTGAATGCAAATGAAAACACAGAAAAATGTGGAAAATACCAAAATTGTAAAAAGTACTAATCACACACAATATAAAATAAAAAGACACACTTCAATAAGAAAATGGATAAATGCGGTTCAAATGAAACAAACACAAAACACACAAATTTGCAATGTGTAAAAATGTAGATTGTTTATCAAACCATTGTAACTACTAGTTATTAGTTGCAACTAATAAGAATATAACACACTTTACCTTTACCAGTTTTCTTTCTGCTGCAGCTTGTTCAAAAATTCACCAATTCACAATATTTCACAAAAATAGGAGCCGTTACACACTTGTACAATGTTTGTTCAGAATCCACAAAAAGCACTAACTAATGCTAAATAAACTCTTAAGAAATATCAAATCTGAAATTTACGAGTTACAAGTGACCATTCAGTATTATATTGTTACGTTACTTTGAAAATTAAAAGTACCGTGAGAGAGAGAGAGAGAGAGAGAGAGAATTTCTGAACGCTTTGAGGATTTAAGCCTGAATGAAATCTTTTGCTCTCGGAAACTGGACAGTGGAGATGGTACAAAAGCGTTTTGGGCATGTGAAAGATGATGCAATCCTTCTAGAAACTTCGAATATGACGTAACTTTACAGAAAAATCGTGAAATCTACATGTGGTTTCGGCAAAAATGTATGCGTATGAAACCAGTCTGCTCAACAAAGACACGACTCGATCAAGACAGAAACCCCTTATCAGACGCGATGACAGAATTCCCAATCACAACAGAGACCTCGAGATCTCTTTAATCAAACGTGTTGACAGATTATGGTAACAATTCTAGCTTCAAACGGACAAAGATAATCTCTCTCTTTCTTTACATTCTACATTCGTTAAAATTGTCTCATCTATTATCCCAAAATGTTAGAGTATCATTCACATATCTCATCCACAACTTGCTTTTGTGCTATATGGCATTTATTACTGTTGTTGTTTAATACATAAAGATCTTGGTAGGGAGCTAATTTTTCCGTCAAAATATGTAGGACATCTTTTACAGGTACCCTTGTGAATAGGAAATCTACATCTAAAATTAGGAGTTTTTAATTGTGAAGGGTACCTATATGGGGTCCTTTAAATTGGTGGCATAAATCTTCTTACATCAAAAGAAGCGATTTTAGTATAATAGGCCAAACAGCTAATCCTCACGAATTGCCTATACTCGAGTCATTGTTTATTAAACAACTAGTCCTACAGTGAAATACCCAAACCTCCTCTACTCAGCTTTACCTGAATTAACTTTCTTTGTAAGCATTCTGTCATTTGCTCTCTCCACAAAAGGTTGGTTAGTGGTCTTTGGTTCTTCTGTTCTTGAGTGTGTGTGTGTTTTTTTTTCACTGTAATGTAATTGGTGAATTTTAATTTTCTTATGATATTTTAAGTTTTTACAGTAACTTTTTTAGTAATTTATTCATTATTCAACAGATATTGATAATGTAATAAAGATAATTACGGAACGTCAGAAATAAACAAATATGTTGGAGTTAATTGGTTTCCCTGGTCCACCATTGCACTTATATATATATATATATATATATATATATATAAATCTCTCCTTTATTCATATTAATAGAGCCAAGGCCCTGCCGGATGCTGAAAATTTATGGACATGGCCAAAATACTTGGATGTATGAGGGTTTAGGATCTGAAGAAGCCGACAATGATATTTTGACTATATATATATATATATATATATATATATATATATATTATATATATATATATATGTGTGTGTGTATATGTATATATATATATATATATATATATATATATATATGTATATATATATGTATATATATATATATATATATAATATATATATACATGTATATATATATATATATATATATATATATATATATATATATATATATATATATATATATAGTGTGTGTGTGCATGTCTTTTCATTTGATGTGCCATGATGTCACACTACTTACTAACAGATGATTTGTATTTCCTTTAAATCAGAACAGTGACACCATGACCAACTGACTGAGTTGACATTCATAGTGATATTGGTTTGAATGGTAGTTATATTCCAATACCGGTACTTGTAGAATGTTAGTCACTCTTTCTGGAATTGGTGCTTGGTATGCATTTATTTATTCAGCTTTAGATTTTCTCCATTAGATTACTTTTTTTCTGTTTTCCCTTATTTTTGAATACAGATATTGCTTCGTAAGTTAATCTTCGACGTGGGTGGCACACTCACCGTTTGACTATTTTAATAATGAAAATATTGGTGGACTTCATCAAATTTACGTTGAATATTAACAGTGGCTTAGAGCCATAGTCATTTGTTTCATTTTTTATTTCTGATAGTATGAATCTATACACTAAATAATGACTGTTATGTGCTTAATTTATTTTATTATAAATACTTACTTGAATTAGCATAACTATTCCTCAGTCTTCTTCTAGAGTAAAATCAGCACTTTTTGTTTCCTTGGTCTGCGTGGAATGTTTGGTGTGGATGACGACGTTTCCGTGGTGCTGCCATGACTCCTTCGTTTGACAAGTCAGCAGACTCCTCTTGTCATGTCAAATCTTCATTTCACCACTAAGAGTCTATTTTTTCCAGCTGTAATGGAGGGAAATGCTTTCTGTAGAACTGAACATGATCTTTCTGTTGAATGAAATGAAGAAGTTTCGTGTAGTCATGTTGCTTTCAATGTCATTTTGACTTAGATTGAAATGTGGTATTTTCTTTCGTTCCAGGAAGCAGTTGAATGCATCAATTTCGTCATTTAGAGTCTTCAAGATGTCAGAAGTATCGAAGGTTGGGAAGGCTGACTGTAGAGTGAGTTCCGTCCTGGGAAGAAACTCTCGGGAACTGGGGAAGCAACACCTCTTTGATGGTTCCCCTGAAACATGCTGGAACAGCGACCAAGGGTCTCCTCAGTGGGTTGCTCTTCGATGGAAGGAACCTGTCACTGTAACAGCCATCATTGCCCAATTTCAGGTGATATTTGAGTAGTATTTTTCACTGGAAGAACACAGCATGAAAATATAACATTCTCTGCAATGATTGATTTACACTAATAGATTATAATTCAAGTGAATAAGGATTGGATGAGATTTTTCACATGGGTATTTTGAAAGAAATAAAGACGGAAACCATCCTGCATGATAAAATCTTACTATTACAGCTGACATGAAGCTGTGAAAAGGAGACCAGCTTGAGACGTGTAAATAATCATACTTAGAGCCAACTACACTTGGAATGAAATGCGGTTCACTTCAGGCCAAGCAAAAACTATTGCAACAAGTGCCTATGAATGCACACGCTCATTCCATGGCATTGTGAAATTCCTGGAGATTGTTTAGTTTCATGTTTTTATGTTTATGGTACAGTAATTCATATTTCATTAAAGGATATCTACAGTTCTGAGATATAGTAGAGAGAGAGAGAGAGAGAGATGAGATTGAGGAAGAGACGAGAGGAGGTCCGACCGAGAGAGAGCGAGAGGTCGAAGAGCGAGGTTGAGAGAGAGAGCTGTGTGAGAGAGAGAGAGACGAGCGAGAGAGACGTGAGGAGAGAGAGAGCGATAGAGAAGATAGGAGAGAGAGAGAGAGAGAGAGATAAATGAGGTACTTTTTCTGTATGTTCTATTCTTTTTTTATTTTCTCAAACCAAAAGATAAATGCAATCTTGTGCGTAAGGTATGTATGTATGCTCACACACATTGGTGAACACCTACAGCCATTTTGGTTCTGCCTTGCCTGCATGTGGAGTTCGCATCCCTTGTGGACAGATAACATACTTATATGATTACTTGTAACTTTGTGGTGGAGTCCGGATAACATACATATGCATATATGCTTATAATTGCCCGTCAAACGTTTTGGATGGAATTGGCACGATTTTTCTTGTAGGGTTGCTGCTGTTTGAGATTAAGCTGGCCTTATGCCAGCATGGTTTCTTGCTAATAGAGCAGCCCGTAGGGATGATTCTTGTAAGGTCATATGTATATCTCTTTGTTCCCCTGCCTAGCACCTCTTGCGGGTTGGCGTATGTGAGTTCGATGGTGATGGTAGTGTTCGTAGAAAAACAACTAAAAACAGGTCCGTAACATCCACAGAAATAAGTAAAACTACATTTATTAGAGGCCTTTGATGACAGTAATTCTTATGGTAGTGAAAGTGATTATGAAAATGATATTCTTGAAGGCTTGGGATGTTCGGATAATGGGGATGAAGAACTAATGACCCTACATATTTACAAGAGAAAGTGATTTTGATGGTGATAGTGATGTACACAAAGAAGTTATTGGTGCAGAAGAGACGATTCTCAAGGCAGAGGTTCTGTTCGCTGAAGGCAATGGGTGAGGGTAGGGAGGTAATAGGGGGAGGGTACAGGCTCGTCTTCCGCAGCTCATCCGGGGGACAAGGTGGTGGTCAAGGTATATAGAATAAGGCTTTGGTGGTGGTGTTCTTGTTGTTCGGTACCGGCAAAAGATGGTGGTTGGACTGAAGGCCGTGATTATGTCCCAAATAGCGAAAAATCTCACTATTTTCGCAAATTTCCAGACGATGATGTCGCTTTGCGTTCCGAGTAAGCTGGAGGTCGCATCACGCCTTGTTTTTTTTCATTCTTTTTTTAGTGATGATCAATTTTAGCCTGGTCATGGGTGTATACATTGCCATATATTAGCCCAGGCTGTGAGGCTTATTTACAGTGATTAGAGATAAAATATCAGCAGTGATAAGACATTCCTTTGAGAGAGAGAGAGAGAGAGGAGAGAGGAGAGAGGAGAGAGAGAGAGAGAGATAGAGAGAGAGAGGAGAAGGAGAGAGAGAAGAGAGAGAGAGGAGAGAGAGAGAGAGAGAGAGAGAGGAGAGGCATGTTTACGTCGCTAAACAAACGAATCGGGAAACAGTTCTTTTGCGATTTCGAGGGATTTTACTTTAACACTAATAAATCAACTTAACTTTGTATACCCATTTTTCATTTATGCGCAAAAAACAGCAACTAAAAATTTAATGGTCTTAAAACCATGGTAGGCTGTGGGAAACAGGTAGGCTGCCGGCCTACCTGTGTCATTTACTAGGGATAAAAAAAGAAAGGGTTGCATTTTTAAAAAAATGTATTTATGCAGTATATTTTGCTACGAATATGAAGAAATTGGTAGATAATTGCCTATTGCATAAAGTTTAAAAGTTTGATGGTTATTGTTTATAAGCATACTGGGTGTTTACAGTTATGTGGTATTGACAGGTTAGGTGAGGAAGTGTATGGAGTTACCCTTGATCACCCCTAGGTTTTATTATTCACCCTTCGCTGATTTCGCCATTACCCGACGAACTCTTGACTCTTAATTCGGATAACTGAAGGTTTACTGTATATGTAGCCTACGCATGCCATATGCTCTGGTATACCATCAGTGTACCTCATGTGGTGCTTTATAGGCATTACTAAAGGGTGTCTTCTGCATCCATGCACAACCAAGTTACACCCATTTTTGACTTCCATAACTGCTATTTTTCCAAAATCATTCTGTCCAACCACTCTCATTATTCATTTTATTATTATTATACATTATTAAAACTGCTCCGATGTAAAATCCTTGCACCTCACCTTACCTTTATTTCTGGATTTCTGTACCTTACTGTCCACCACTCCTAACCCCTCTTTCCAATGTCTTCAACAATGAGTGGCCCAAGTGCCCCAGTGCTCTGCTTGACTGCCTGAATTTCTTAGAAATAGCCAAGGTGGTTATAAGTAAGGTGGTTGCATCCGGAGTGAAGGAAATTGACTAATCACCATCTCTTGCCTGCTTAGGCCACGTCCCCTTTACACTAGGGCTGTGTTGACGGCAAGTTTGTTATGATAGTAATTATAAGTTAATCAAAATGTAACTAATTACAAATTTTTATGGTAATTGTTATTGTCATTCTTTATTTCGATTTAATATTAATTTTAGTTGTAATTGTAATTTAATACTACGACTGGTAATTGTAATTGTAGCTGTAGTTGACATAAAGCATTAGGTAATTACTCCAAGCCTGACTGACGGAAATTCGTCTCCTAAACGGATGAAGACGTCATACTACAGATATGACATCACCTGTGGGAATATTTCTTGGAAAGCAATGAAAATGTACACATTTCCTTATGTTTTTCTGATTTATGTGGCACAAGACACCATAATTTAACTATATTAGAATGTCAACATAGTTAAAAAGACCGCCTTCCCGCTTTGACTACTGCAAGGACGAACATGGTATAAATGGGGAGGAGCTTAGTGACGTCACTCATAGCTAGCCAATCAGGATAAAGAAGTTTTCAATTACGACATGTTTTTTTATTGTTGTTTTAATTTTTAATCATTGTCAGTATCAATATCAGGTGTGCAACAAAAAATCTAAACTTTCCTTTAAACTTACGAAACTTATTATAATGAAACATAAACAACGAACAGGTAAAAATCATATTTTGGTTTGTGTTACCACAGCGCTCTATTGGGATAATGCTACCTCTTTCTCTAGATACCGTGGAAATAGCTACATTGAAATACACACACGTGTGTGTGTGTATATGTGTGCAAATTTTGTAATGGATTAACATTGATTACTGGCAATATGAACATTTATATGTTGCTTTTTATTCTTGTGATATTATTTTGCTGGTCATTACTGAATAGTTTTCTGTTTCTATAGGGCGGTTTTTGTGGATCGCAAGACACAGTCATAGAAGTTGGAAGGGAAGAGTCGGCCTCGTGGGAAGAAGCAGCTCAGTGGCCTCTTGAAGATATCGGCTCCGAACAAGTTCTGCGCTTTGCTCAACCACTGACAGTGAACAGACTGAGACTGTGTTTCTCTTCTTCAACTGACTTTCATGGCAGAATAATTATGTATAAGTTAGATGTACTGGGGAAAGAGGGATAATTATTTTGTCCTTCATTCCTGCTTTATTTAGCTTGTCTTATGAAACTGGACTAAATGGCATCATCCAACTAATGCGTCACATACTATTATTTGTATTTTTGCTTGTACACGAAGGAATCACAAGATTAGTATGGAAACACAAATCATTGTGAACAGTGTCAAGCAGAAGACTTATTCAGATGATTAAAACGTGCAGTAAAGTATATTGTGCAAAGTTTGTTTCTTCTTGTTCTAATGTCCTTCAAAAAGTCTCTTGGGATGCCGTGTCCCTCCGATCTGTCACGCTGTAGCTATTATCTATATTAATCGGTGGCGGATTTAGAAATCTTTCATGGAGGGTGCACTTAGGATTGTCATATATATATATATATATATATATATATATATATATATAATATATATATATATATGATGTGTGTAAGTGTGTAAGTGTGTGTGGATGTACACGCACACGTAATATATATCTATATTTAATATCTATATATATATATATATATATATATATATATATATATATATATATATATATATATATATATATGTGTGTGTGTGTGTGTAAGTGTGTGGATGTACACGCACACAGTAATATATATCTATATTTATATATGTATGCACACCCATTCATATATACACAGTTGTAGTTGTTATTGTTTTTGTTGTTGTTGAAATAATCAGTAACAAAGCAAATTTTTGCCACATGATTTATTGAAAGAAAACAATGTTCTATCATTCATATCCTTGGGGGACCAGGTGGGCCCTCCCTTAAATTCATTACTGGTGTTAGTGTGGGGATTACCTCTCGGGGTCACCGTTTGTTACGTCATAGAAGTAAATCCTGGTCATAAGTCGTCGAGATTCGTGCTTTGGATGTTACTGATTTCCATAGTCGTTCTTTTCAGTCGTTATCTCAATAAATATGCCAAATGCAACTAAGGGAAGATGATCTCCGTGTCATTCCCTGAGGGTGAAAATTTGTCAATTGTTTGTAGATGCACCGTAAAATTTAATATTGTTTCAGACATTTGTTCAAAATAAAATGGGATGGAATACAAAACGAATGTAGAACGCTATGGGATTATTGAAATTTACAAGTGACCATGCGGGGAAAAGAGCAAAAACTAGTTAGGGATACAGCACATTGTTGCTATCAAAAAGCATTGTTTTTCTTTGATTCTCTAAAGAGCAGAGGCGCTATTTATGAAAATACTCTGAATTTTACAAATCTATTATTTGGTTTGTATTGAGTAACGAATGGATCTTACTGAAAGGTGATATTGATGTCCAAAGTGCTTTTTGCATTCACTTGGATTCAAAGTGAAAAGAAGAAGAAAAAAGAGAACACCGTGAAAACAAATGACTGTCCGGACTGATCAGTGACAAGACAGAAATGATGAAAATAAAATCCTAAGCCGTGAAAACCATTTCATATTGGCTCTTTAGATTACCGGTCAAGAATAAACAGTGAAACTGTAGGCTACTGGCATTGAAGTTTCTTTTATAGAAGTAGTAGATAGTTTGGATAAATATGAAATGAAAAAAAATAGCATTGATAGGCTGGGGTATTCACGATCAGGTTTACCTGTCGGTTATTCTGTCAGTCCACTCACCAGAACGGATGAACTGATGGAATAGCTCAAAGTTCTCCTGACCGACTGACAGGTGATTGCAAGTTAGGACTTGAGGGCAAACAACGATTTTATGACAGTTACAGCTTGATTTCGCCTGGGAAGGATCTCAGCCACTTGGGCTCAGGGTTGCCACCCGTTATGTAAAATACAGATTCGTTCTGTATTGAACCAATACACAACGCCGTTTGCCTGAACATCATTATTTAAGAATTACACGAGTGTATTTTTCAGTCACTCTTGCTAGAATGCAAAATTATGCCTTTGTCAACGGTTGCCTTCGGTACTCCGTGTAAAAGTAGCAGTGGAAATATATGTCCCGCACTTTATTGTGCATAGTACTGAAGGAATAAAATAAGCTTGTTGGTATACATACTGTATGTATATTATCTCATTGTCTATGTCACAGCATGTCATTTCACTGATAACTTGAGAAGATCTTCCAGTCCTCATCAAATATGAAGCATATCTTCCTCAGCCTCATGTGAGCTGCACATAACTTTTCCTCCTTATTCAACGATGTTCTGCATTTTTCTGAGCTCGAGTTGGCAACCCTCCTCGGAGTTTGACCACAATAGGAAATTACAAACTTTGCATAGGCCTAATTCATTCAATTCTTAGACCCTGCAGTGTTATTTGTAGGGCGTTGTGGGTCCAAATCATATAATCAGAAAAAAAATATACATTCATGTGATACAAACAATTTGGTATAGGCCTTGGCAAGTGTCCCGACTTTTTATGTGATGAGAGGTGTTATTAGTGAAGTAGGCTTCATGGTCCAATTCATAAATAACTGAACCAAACTCCAAGTTCTAATTCAAAGTTATTCATTAGTATAATATTGTATGAGAAAAGACATTTTTCCCTAATAAGCAATATTTGGAACATGCTCATGATACCTTTTTGTTACTTTCCTATTATCAAGTGAATTTTAGCAGCTAGTCTGTATAGCTCCACCTCCTTATCAGCCAACGGTGCCACATAGTGTTGCCATGATGAAGGCAAGGTGACAACTGAACTGAAGACGATGAACTCGAGTCAAATTCTATGATGTAACAGTTTATTTGTTAGCCTCTGGACACGCATCTCTTTGTAACTCAGTTTTTATCTTGTACCTTGTTACAGTACAGGCTTAGACATATATTTCAGCTCTCTTTGCTAATGGGACAATCTTGTTCCCAGTAGGCTCTTGGTATCTTTCGACTTCATCCACACTAATACAAAATCATTTTGTTACTGCCCTCTTGATACCTAAGTGACAATTCGGTTAGGCTATGAAATATTTACCAACTCTATGAGGCCTGTCATTCCAATTCAAAATGTGTCTCCTTCCTTTTATACTTTAAGGATACACATGCACAGTATCTGGGAGAGAGACAATGAACTTTATATGCAGTTTGTGATGGCATTATGACAGCACAAATTCTTCCTCACAGAGCAGATCAAGAGATGTTTTCGTTAGTCTGCTCTGACCATTTTACTACATCCTATTGAAATATTAGTTAATGAGGCTGACTAGGCATGCAATCCAGACCATGCAGTGCTGTGACTTGTAGTAAGTGGGACTGTTATGGCTCTAAATGATTGACTGCCGACATGACAGTTAAACCTTAGTTCGTCAGCTTAACTTGGAAGCTTACTCTGTCTTTGACATTATGAGTCCATTTTTCTTTCCTTATCCATTCTCCCTCCTGAACATTTTCTTCTCTACCTCTGTCATTGTAACGAATCCATTATTCTCTCCGTATCCATTCTCCTCCCTGAATGTTCTCTTCCCTCCCTCTGTCTTTCACATTATGAGTATATTTTTTTTTCTTTATCTATTCTCCTTCCTGAAATGTTTTAACCTCCCTTTCTCATTGGCATTATGAGTCCATTTTTATTTTATTACCCTTTTCCCTGCCTGAACGTTTTCTTCCCTCCCTCTGTCTTTGACATTATGAGTCCGATTCTCTCTCGTTGTTCATTTTCCTACCTGAAAACTTTCGTTCCTTCCTCTGGTATTCATATTATAAGTCCATTTCTCTTTCAACATCCATTCTCATTCCTGAAAATTTTCTTCCCTCCCTCTGTCTTTGACATAATTCCATTTTCCTTTCCTTAGCCAGTCTCCATCCTACAAATTTTATTCCCTCACTTTATTATTACCATTATGAGTCCATTTTTATTTTCTGGAAATTTTCTTCCCTCCTTTTGTCATTGGCGTTATGAGTCCATTTTCTTTCCTTATCTATTATTATTCTTGAAAATATTCATCCCTGCATTTGCCATTGGCATTATGAGTCCATTTTTATTTCATTATCCATTTTATTTCCTTCCCTCCTTTGTCATTAGCATTAGAGCCCATTCATCTTCCCTTAAACATTCTTCCTCCTGAAAATTTTCTACCCTACCTTTGTCATTTGCATTTACTCCATTTTTATTTCATTATCCATTCTCCATTCTAAAAAGGCATTTCTCTCCCTTTATCATTGGCGATTTGAGTCTATTTTCCTTTCCTTATCCATTTTCAATGCTGAAAATTTACTTCCCTCTCTTTCTCATAGGCATTATGAGTCCATTCTTATTTCATTATCTATTCTCCATCCTAAGAATATTCGTCCCTCCCTCTGTCATTGGCATTATGAGTCCATTTTTCTTTCCTTACCCATTCTCCTTCCTGAAAATGATCTTCACCCTCTCTTTCATAGGCATTATGATTCCATTTTACTTTACATGTCCATCATCCTTCTTGAGATTTTCTTCTCTCCCTCTGTCTCCGATATTATAAGTCCATTTTCCTTTCCTTATCCATTATCCTTCCTGAAAACCTTCTTCCCTCCATTTGAGGCATTATGAGTCTATTTTTAATCCATTATCCATTCTCCTTCCTTAAAAATTTCTTCCCTTCTTTGTCATTGGCATCACTAGTTCATTTTTATTTCATTATTCATTCTCCTTCCTCGAAATGTTCTTCCCTCCCTTTGTCCTGTGGATTATGAGTCCATTTTTCTTTACTTATCCACGCTCTTTCCTCAAATTTGTCTTCCCTCCTACTGTCATTGGCATTATTATTAATCTATTATTCTTTCCATATATATTCTCCTTCATGAGAATATGATTCCATCCCTCTGTGTTTGGCATTATGAGTCCATTTTTATATCATTATCCATTCTCCTTCTTGAAAATTTTCTTCCCCTCTTAGTCCTTGGCATTGTGAGTCCATTTTCTTTCATTATCCCTTCTCCTTCATGAAGATTTTCTTCCCTTCCTTTGTCATTCGCATTAGTATCGTCTATTTTTCTTTCCTTATCCAGTCTAATTAATGCAAGTTTTCTTTCTTCACTCTGTCTTTGATATTAAAAGTCCAATTTTCTTTCCTTATCCATTCTCCTTCCTGAAAATTTTCTTCCTTCCTTCTGTCTTTGACGTTGAGTAAATTTATTTTCTCCTTATCTCTTCTCCTTCCTGGTAAATTTCATACCTACTTCTGTCTTTGTCATTATGAGTCCATTTTTCTTTACATATCCATTCTCAGTTCTGAATCTTTTCTTCACTCCCTCTTTATTTTACATTATAAGTCCATTTTCCATTCCTTATCCATTCTCCTTCTTGAAAATTGACTTCCTTCACTCTGTCTTTGACAATATGAGTCCATATTTCTTTCCTTATCGCTTGTCCTTCTTGAAAAAATTCATCCCTCATTTTGTCATTGACATTTGATGTTCATTTTTGTTTCATTATTCATTCTCTTTCCTGTAAATTTACTTCCCTCCCACTGTCGTTCACATTATAAGTCCTTTTTTCTTTCCCTATGTACTCTTCTTTGTGAAAATATTCTTCCCTCACTCTGTCGTTGGCCTTATAAATTCATTATTCCTTCCATATCCATTCTCCTTCCTGAAAATTGTCTTCCTTCCCTTTGTCAATGGCATTATGAGTCCATTTTTCTTTCCTTATTTATTCTCCTTCCTTGAGAATTTCTTCCTCAGTCTGTCTTTGACGATATGAGACCACTTTCTTTCCTTTTCCATTCACCTTACTGGAAATTGTCTTCCCTCCTTCTGTTATTGGCATTATGAATAAATTTTCCTTTCATGATCCATTTTCCTCTCTGAAAATTTTATTTCCTCTCTCTGTGTTTGACATTATGAGTTCATTTTCTTTCTCTCCTTATCCATTCTCCTCTCTGAAAATTTTCTTCTCTTACTCTGTCATTGACATGATGAGTCAGTTTTCCTTTCCTTATCCATTCTCGCTCTGAAATTTTTCTTCCATCCCGCCTTTCTTCGACACTATGAGTCCATTTTTCTTTCCTAATCCATTCTCCCTCCTGGAACACCTCTTCCGTCCCTCTGTCACTGGGATTATTAGTCCTTTTTTCATCCTTCATCTTTCATCATCCACTTTCCTTACTGGTCCTTACTGAAATTTTTCTTCCGTCCCTCTATAATTGGTATTATGAGTCCATTTTTATTTCATTATCCATTCTACTTCCTGGAAATGTTCTTCCCTCCCTACGTCTTTGATATTATGAGTCCATTGTTCTTCCCTTATTTATTCCCCTTCCTTGAAAAGAATTTCTTCCCTCAGTCTCTCTTTGACGTTATGAGACCACTTTCTTTCCTTTTCTATTCTCCTTACTGAAAATTTCCTTCCTTCTGTTATTGGCATTATGAATCAATCTTCCTTTCATTATCCATCCTCCTTCCTGAAAATATATTTCCCTTCCTCTGTCTTTCACATATGAGTCCATTAGTCTTTCCTTATCAATCTCTCTTTCCGAAAATTTTCTTCCTTTTCTCTCTCATTGGCATTATCAATCCAGCTTTCTTTCATTATCCATTCTCCCTGAAAATATCCTTCCCTCCCTTTGTCTTTGATATTATGAGTCCATTTTTCTCTCCTTATCCATTCTCCTTTCCAGGAAAGTTTCTTCCCTCCCTCTGTCATTTGCATTATAATTTCGTTTTTCTTTCCTTATCCATTTTCCTCCATTTTTATGAGTTCATTTTACTTTCCTCGTCCATTTTCCTTCCCTCTAAAGCTGCCATACAAGCCCACACCAAATGTCAGATAAACTGTAAAACTTGAGGCTTGCAAGCAATTTCAGCATGTATGGGGGTAGTTTTAATTGAATGACTGGTTTCTGGTGTGAAATGATGGAATGACGTGATTGCTGAAAAGCACGCCTTCACTTCAGTAGCAGCACTGACTACCTATTTCAAGCACTATAGTATAATATATATCTATATATATATAATAAATATATATATATAATATATATATATATATATATATATGTAATGAATACAGTATAAAATACGGATATTTTCCATATCTGTAAATAAACCCATGACCCAAGGGGTCACTGGTGAGATAGGAGCATGATACGTAGTCACAACAGGACGTAAACTAGATCATGCCATGCGATGCCTGCAGTAGCCTGGTTTGCATTGCCTGTATCAACATTATTCATATCTTGTAAACAGGTCACAGCACCTTCCATGAGAAGCTGGTGACCTATCACCTGTAGAGGAAACACGTGACTTCCGAGTCATATGTCCATGTATCTGTTATTGTCAGCTATCGATGTGACACTTTTTCAACATTAGTTCTCTCCTCATCTTCCAAGAAGGCAGTCATCTGACTAACCCTTCCTATACTCCTGTGATGGAGGTTATAATAAAGTTGTTGAAGTTAACTCAGGAAGTTTGAGTCATCTCCCCTATTCTGAAGAAGAAAACAAAATCTACTTGATGTCACTCAGACGAGAAAGGGAAAAGGAACCACAATGCTTACGTATCACAGTCGCGAGATCTAACATACAACTGGTCGCCGTCCTATACCATTATAAATGGTGGACGAAGACATTTATAAATGGTGGCAGCATTACGTATCTACGTCTACTGAAGCAAACGGAATCATCGAGAATGTAACTAATCAGAAGTAAAACAGAGGAAACAGGATCTTCAATCAACATAGGCAACTGTAAACATCCTACGAACACTAAGAAATGTCCTTCACTGAGATGCATTCAAGCAGCTAAATCAACATTTAGAGAACGACTTTCATCACATATCTTTGAGAATCAAACCGGACGTGAATGCAGCATCAGATCTTCAATGGGAAGCGAATCATTCAACAAATAAACAACGCACGAGCAGAAGTCGAGGCGAAAATATTGGGTCAACCGTGGAGCAAGTCGAGAGAGAGAGGCTGTGACGTCATCACAACACTACATCTTCCTTCATATATACCAAAGCTAAGTACATCCTTTATCCATTCAGGTGTTGTCAGTGAAGTGCTATACATACACGAGTTGATCGTCCATTATTCCTGGGGTGAGTTATACATAATCTTAATTTTCCTTCATTGCAGGAATCTATCTTCAACTACGAATTCTCGCCTGCAGAAACTTTTTTTTTATCTTTGTTGCTAATTTCTCTTTCTTCCAAAAGTTCTCCGGAAATATCTTTATCATATTATCTGTCTTTAATCTTATCATTTTGGGGGACTCTGTTATTATCTGCAACACATTTTTAGTTTATATTGCATATGCGTTTACGCAGTGGACAAGTGTATTCATATAGATACTTTGATAGGATCGCAAGGAATCGTAGTGATAAGAAAAAAGCAAAAGTGAACATGGCTACCTCAGCGGCTGTTGGCTTGACTGCACCCAGTAACCCCAATCCCGTTGTTACATTAGTAAGTGCGCGCTCTGCAATAGTTCCTTTTCAAGGTCGGGTCAATGGGTTCTTGCCTCAGAACATTGAGTCATGGATCTCGTCAGTGGATGCTCATTTAAACGCAAAGTGCATCACAGACCCATCTGTACAATTACAGGAGGCTAAAAGTTTCATAGACTTTGCTAAAGGAGATGCAGGTGCATACCTTAGAGGAGTCTCTTTCCAAGAGGCGGTTACATGGGATGATTTCAAAGTTAGGCTACTTGCTATATATGGCGGTGAAGAAGCTTTAGATGTAGTCTTGGCTTTGAGGAATATCCTTAATCAAGCCTCTATGACTCAGCTTAATGTTGTAGAACGGGCGGCAGTAATTGCCGACCGGCTAAATGAATATCAAGATAGTTTACGTAACTCCACTTGGGTTACAAAGGGCAATATCGCCGTGAAAGATTTCATACGGCTGACATATTTAACATGCATGACAGTTATGTTGCCTGAAGCTTTAGTATGGTGTTTTGACAAAAAGCTAATGCCCGACAGTATGGAACTAGATGTGTATAAACAGATCAAAAAGCACATGTCTACGTGTACTGACCTCGATCCCTTGCTTACTCAAGTTTTTGCAAAAAATGAAGTAAGCCACAACAAGTAAACTTAGTTAAAATAATCAAGTGGCAGGGATGACTTGTTACAATTGCAAGAGGCCAGGACACGTGATTTCAGACTGTAGGACGCGTTATTGTTCAATTCATAACAGCTCCACTCATTCATATAATCGTTGCTTCTCACGTAATCAACAGCAGAGTCCTAGAAACACGCAAACCGTTGCCAATGATAATAAAAAGAAGAATCCTCAGTACTATAAGAAGAAGCAGACGAACAGCAACGCTGCTCAACATCAGAAACAAACAAATCGTGCTTCAAGTAACTGTTCCTGGGCCGTCTAGCCAAAACTCACAGAGTCAGGCGAATTTTCCAAGTGTGCAAAGCAAAGCAAATACCATGTAATCAACTCCAATGGGGGAGAGAATGATGTTGGGTCATTTGTATCATCTTTTGTATCAAATAACCATTTTAATCATTTACAAGATCATTGTGAGACAATCGATTTTCCTATGAACCACACGACCGAACCCAAAAAATCAGTGCAGGTCCCCGTAGATTTTTGACAAATTCACGCTATTATAAGCCAAAATGAATTGCGCCCCACATTACATGCAGTAAATTTAGAGCACCGATCCTTCACACTGTTTTTTTATTCTGGTAGTCCACGTAATATCATGGATCTGCGGACTCACCACTTGTTGTTTTCGAACTTCCCTATAGAGAAGTCCAGAGTGAGGCTCTCGGGTATTGGAAATAATGAATTAAATGTGGTAGGAGTAACTCATATTCAGTACAAGGTCGGTAAGCCCACGTTTACCGATACCTTTATCGTTGTACAAAACATTGATATGTATCCAGCTGTAATTATAGGATACCCGTCTATGGGCATTCAAAACATTGCCTTAGCCCCTGCCAAACACGGCGTGTATATCAAAGGAAAATTCTATAAGTCTTCTAACACCTTAAAATCAGTTTTGTACAAAAAGGAGACAAACAACAAAACAGTAACGTACGTTGAGGAACCAATCACTTGTCTCATGAATCAAGAAATAATCCAAGCGACCCAACAGAATTCTCGCTCACCCGTAATATCAGCTTGCACGCAAACTCTTGAGCCGAACGTAACTTCGAATATATTAGTGCGAGTAAAGAAAACTTTGCTGGGATCTGAAATGTTAATCCTTTCCGACACTTTGAAAACTAACGGATTTTCCGTCACACAAGCCATATATACAGTCGGCTCACAACAACAATGTAACATTGAAGTCTGTAATCATTTGAATACCACTTTAGTAATCCACAAAAACCAACATATCCTGGATGTGGAAGTTTATAAACATCGCATTCTTACCGTCGCTGAGATCAATCATGCTCAATCAGTTGAGGATAAATCCCTTTTGCAATCTATTAAAAGTAAAATCAATAAAAACATTCAAGAAGAGGAAATTCAGCAGAAATTTTTGAATTTTTTAACTGAATATCATGATGTTTTCTCCACTACCGAGGGATCCTTAGGAAAAACGGATGTCATAGAACACCAAATAAGGTTAAAAGACAGGCATAAAGTTATCTATGTACCTTCGTACAGACTCCCTATGAAATTCCAGAATGAGATAAATGATGAAGTAGGTAAAATGCTAGAAGAAGGAGTCATTAGGAAATTGAACAGCCCTTATAATTTTCCGTTAATAGTCGTACCGAAAAAAGATCGAACCTGGCGTATCTGCATAGATTTCTGTCGCTTAAATGAGGAAACGATCCCTGATCGATTCCCAGTGCCATGTACTGACGATATTTTATCTTTCTTAGGTCAGAACAAATATTTTACCAGTTCGGACTTAAGGGCTTTCACCAGATACCTTTAGAAGAAGAGAGTATCCCATACACCGCCTTCGGCACAGCCAGGGAACATTATGAATTTTTGCGTATGCCTTTTGGTTTACGTTGCGCCCCAATAACATTTACTAGAATGATGAACATAGTGTTTGGAGACTTGTTAGGGGATATCCTACATGCCTATATGGACGAACTTGTAATCTTTTTTAATACCTTAGAAGAACATCTACGTAAACTAGAGCTAGTGCTACAGAGACTAAGGCAGCATAATTTAAGGGTAAAGATAAGTAAGTGTGAATTTTTCAAAACAGAACTGTCTATTTAGGTTTTACGGTGTCTAGTCAAGGTCTTAAAGTAGTCCACGTTAAGGTGTCGGCTATCCGTAACTTTCCGATACCTACTAACGTCAAGGGGATACAGCAATTTTTAGGATGTAGTGGGTACTACCGTAGGTTTATACGCAATTACTCAATAATAGCCGCTCCTAACCGATCTTACGAAGAAGGGCGTAGATTTCTTTCATATGGTCTGAGAAGCATCAACAGGCGTTTGATACCTTGAAAGATGAATTGTGTAGTTCTCCTATATTAAAATTTCCTGACTTCAGTAAGGAATTCTTTATTGCAACAGACGCCTCAGACCTGGGAGTAGGTGGGGTATTGCTTCAGCAATATGACAAACAGTTTTTCCCTATAGCTTTTTATTCACGTAAACTGAGACCTTCCGAAAGTAAATATGCAGTAATAGATAAGGAAGGGCTAGCTTTAACTCACTAGTGCATTTTAAGTTCATAATATACGGTTATCCCGTCAAGGTTCTTACTGACCATAAGCCCTTTACCGACTTCTTCCAAGGCTTTAGTCACAGTCCCAAAAGAACTCGGTGGCATATGATCATCCAAGACTTTGGCGCAAGGATCGGATATCTACCTGGGAAAGCAAATATCATTGCTGACGCATTATCACGCAACCCCGCGTCATCTTGTACGGAGCTATTAGCTGAATTAATAGATATATTAACATCCATGCCTATTGTTAAAACTGTATCTGAACAGGAAGACCTGGGTTGGAGCGCTGAACTAATACAGACTGAACAAAGAAAAGATCAGCATATATGCTTTGAATGGGAATCCTAAGGAAAAGGAATATATAAAGTATACGCAGCAGAATTTTATAATCAAGGATAATATTCTGTGTAGATCCGTGACAAGGAAAACCCGCAACACCCCACAGGTGACTAACGACCAGGTAGTGGTACCAGTCTCACTTATACCAACTGTCTTAAATTGGTAGCATTCCAATCCATTACATGGTCATCCAGGGTTCTCTATCATGTCACAGAAAGCCAAATCATTATTTTATTGGCATACGATGCTTACAGATATAAAAAAACACATAGCTAATTGTCGCACTTGTCAGGAAAACAAAGGGTACACGAAGACACCTGTCAGCTTAGGGGCTTATCCCGTGCCCAATCAACCCTTTGAAAGAGTACACTTAGATTTATTAACAGGGTTTTACGAGTCAGACAGAGGAAATAAGCACCTCTTAGTAATCATAGATGCCTTGACTCGATATACAGAACTGATAGCGCTAAAAACTAAAACCGCAATCGAATGCGCTAGGAAGTTTTACGGGTGCTACATTTGTAAACATGGAATTCCACACATGATAATCTCTGACTCGGGTGGAGAATTCAATAATCATTTCCTTAACTTGTTGTGTGAATTCCTTTGCATAAAGAAAATCAATACCATGATCTACCACCCAGAGTCTAATGGGCTAGTGGAAAGAGCAAATAGAAAGGTTTTAAACATATTAAGAGTTACGCTCGGGGAAATGGACCCCAGGGATATTGCCATACCTGCGGTCCTACGTACACTTAATCACTCATATCATGTATCTATTAAAATGTTGCCGCACGAGGTACTGTACGGTACCCCAGCTAGAACGCCTTTCCATGTATTTACAACTACAACCCATTTATCAAATCCTCTAAAGGATGTTATGGATGCAAGTATAAGTCGATATGATATACTTCGCAAGAATTTAGAAGAATCACAAATCATAATGAAAAGAAATCATGATAAAATAGCTAAGCCAACTAAAACATATACCGTGGGTGACAAGGTATACATACAAGTATATGTACGCTAGGGACTGAACTACAAACTGACACCTAAGTTTGAAGGCCCGTTTAACATTTTAGAAATATTAACGGCCAATAGATTTAGAATTCAAAACATATCCCAAGCCACTGATGAGAGAATAATACCATTGGCACATATACGAAGTTAAAAGAAGGGTAGAAAGGAAGAGAGGGAAATTTTTGTATCTATGAAACTTGTATAATAATAAATTATGTATATATAATATTTGTATGTAAACATTTTTTTTAACATGAGTAATTACATATATTTCACTCATTGCAGGTTTCCAAAATGAAGCTTATATTGTTAGGAGTGGTACTGTTCGTTCAGACATCTTTGTCATGTAGGAAGAGCGCTAAAACAAAAAATATAAATTTTTCACATGGCACAATTATTGAAAGAGCAGAGGACGTTTTCATTACGGCAAGCAATATAGTTATAGAAGTGGATTTGCAAGCGATTTTCCTGCCAGAGATGACGTCATTAACCTAAAGAGCGACTTGTCGAGGTTTGCTGAATCATTAAACCAGTTACATCAACGTCATTTTCCCTTTAATCCAGAGATTTCGCTAGCACAAACTCTAAGCGTCGCGGAAATGTTATCATACGACTTGCTAAATAAAACTGCCGAGGCAGAATGTCTGGCTCGAGATCTGCTGATGTGGACTGTGCGGCACAGTAGCCTAGAAAGATGTAACCCGTTTATCTTTGCTGCACTAAACGTCTTTGGATCTGTTGCAAGTTTGGGCTTAGGAATTTCAAATCGTCTTAAAATTAATGATCAGAATAAGAGAATTGAGTTTTTGCAACATGAAAACGAATTAGTTTTTTCCGAACTTCGTAAACAATTATCATCAATTAATCAACTTATGAGTTTGGTGAACGAACATTCTAGTAATATCGATCAGATGATGGAAGTGCAACACTTGCTGGCAACGTTAGTGTATTATAGTTCTAAAGTAGATCATATCGGTACCAAAATTTCACATTTTATTGAAAAATCAAAAGACTATGTGGAAGCTATCACGCTAGCCACAAAGGGTGTTTTGTCGCCACATCTTTTGCCTATTAAAGATCTGACTTGAACTTTGGAGAACGGACGGGAAAAACTGGGTTATGTTCCTTTGTTAGACGCCCATAAGATAGAATTTTATTATAGTTTAATATCAGTAAGCGTTGAGAATTACAGGATCATGATTACCATTCCCTTTGATTCTTCTGATACCTGGCAAGCATACAAAATTGCATCGTTCCCAACTTTCATGACGAATAACTCAAGTCCAGTAATATCCAATCTGATGGGACACGTATTGATTTCCCCTGATAAGGAAACATATACGGTCATCAAGGACTTAGATAAATTCACTCACTGTTCAGATGCCATAAATAATTAAGTTTGTACAGCTGACTCCTTTGAATTCCATCATATATCAATGGATTCATGCGAGTTAGGTCTAGTGCTAAACGGTTCTCTCTCCCATACACACGAAGGTTGTCTGAAAAAACTTTATCCTTTTGACAATAATAAGTTCAATTACAGGCTGAATAACGGATCGTGGAAGCGATACGACAAGGAAGGATTTCAAGTCTCGTGTCCAGACAGATCAATGGCCTACTCCCGGATATTCGTTGCCGCTGACGGATGCATCAGAACGTCAACGAACTACACGGTCCGTGGAGTTAACACTATCATCCAAGAACGAGCTTACTTCGCGAATTTTTCGTGGACCAGCACTATAATCCCTGTATTTCCTCTTCCCTACAATGCGAAAGAAGTGGCCCATCATTTAACGCAACTAGCTGAGATGGAACCACACGTCAAGGACTTATGTCGAGGAGGATCTGCGATTCTACGTGTTGCTGGGCGTGATATGCTTTACGGTGGTGATTCTCATCGCCGCTAACATATTTGCTTGGCGTAGGTTGAGGCAAACACCGATGGATCTTCAGAGGAACGTCGTGACCCGCCCAGACAACATTCCTATCGCTCTAAAAGCGTTTAATATTAGAGCTATTTGAAATTGGCCATTTCACTTGACTCTTAGGGAAATTGTTTGGAATTGTGTTGTGTGTGAAAAGCAGTTTGTACGCTGGCAATATGTATGACAAGAAACTCCGAGACATTGCATTCCATACATATATCTATATAATTATAAATATGAAAAGTTTAAAAAAGTATCATTATGGGGACCTAATAAACAATATTGAAGCCGTATATATTAAAATGTCGGTGCATGTACGTACCTGGAATTTATATTTTGTGCACAATCATCTGAATTATATATATATATATATCTTTATCTGGTAACAACTGTTCTTAAACGGTTATCTATTATCATATCTGAATTATATATCTTTATCTGGTAACAACTATTCTTAAACAGTTACCTATTATCATAACCATTCATGTATACATGCTAGCCTTTTATTTTATCTGGTAACATTCATTTAACCACATGTGCATTTTAGAATGTAATTCTTATGTCATGCAATTATCAGCAGAACTATAGTACTTTCTGTTGTGTATGTATCCTCATGACTAACAGTATATATGACATATTCATATGCATTTATCTTGAACATGGATCTGTATTTTCCATGCATTATTCTTTACTTATGAGTATTTCTATTTTATATGTATTTCTTTTACATATAATTATTTGCATATTATTCCTTAATTACTTGATTATGGCTAGGACTAATTATATACTATCACACTCCTATAAAACATATTTAACGTAAGTTTTAATGTTCACTGCTTGGCTGGTAGCTGACCGAGCTAATGTAATGAATACATTATAAAATACAGATATTTTCCATATCTGTAAATAAACCCATGACCCAAGGGGTCACTGGTGAGATAGGAGCATGATACGTAGTCACAACAGGACGTAAACTAGACCATGCCATGAGATGCTTGCAGTAACCTGGTTTGCATTTGCCTGTATCAACATTATTCATATCTTGTAAACAGGTCACAGCACTTTCCATGAGAAGCTGGTGACCTATCACCTGTAGAGGAAACACGTGACTTCCAAGTCATATGTCCATGTATCTGTTATTGTCAGCTATCGATGTGACACTCTTTCAACATTAGTTCTCTCCTCATCTTCCAAGAAGGCAGTCATCTGACTAACCCTTCCTATACTCCTGTGATGGAGGTTATAATAAAGTTGTTGAAGTTAACTCAGGAAGTTTGAGTCATCTCCCCTATTCTGAAGAAGAAAACAAAATCTACTTGATGTCACTCAGACGAGAAAAGGAAAAGGAACCACAATGCTTATGTATCACAGTGGCGAGATCTAACATACAACTGGTCGCCGTCCTATACCATTATAAATGGTGGACGAAGACAGTTATATATATATATATATATATATATAATATATATATATATATATATATATATATATATAATATATATATATATATATATATATATATATATACAGTGGTACCTCGACATACGAAAGGCTCACTTACAAAAAAACTCGAGATACGAAAGGAAATACGAAAAATTTTACAGCTCTACATATGAAAAGTTTTCAAGATACGAAAGGTTGTTGCTGTAAAGTCCTGAGATTCGCCCTGACCACCGAGAACAATTTTAAAACTCCCGCGCCGCCAGCTGAGTAAACTCGCCGACATCCTCCCGCTCTCCCATTGGTTCCTGATGCTAGTCACCCCATAAGATCCTGCTCTCCTATTGGTCAGCATCTACCCCTTGTGCTTTAAGTATTCTATTGGTAAAAGGATGCTGTAAATTGAAAAAAATATTCATGCAACACATTTAACAAAAAAAAAAAAATTAGGTAGTAAAGATAGAATAAAGAAAGAAATGAATGGTTATTATACTGTTTGTAGTTTCAGTAGTTGAAGAGAGATAATGAAAATTTATGGCTTACTGTGTAAAGTGATTGCTTGTCGATCGTTTGATACTCGTAAGTGCTGGATGTAAACAGAAGTTTGGAAGCTTTTTTTTGTTTTTTTATTATAGTTAATGGTTACTTAATAATTATTTGAAATGAGTACATGCAATACATTTAATAAAAAAATTGTGAATTAGATATCATAAAATATAAAATAAATCAGACAAATACGTATTTTTTAGAATTATTCTTCTGTTTTAATATTACGTTACGTATATGTTTCATTATAGCTGTCAGTAACTCGGTATCTCCATTAGGTAAAGATAGAATAAAGAATAGAAATGAATGGTTATTATACTGTTGGTAGTTTCATTAGTTGAAAAGAGATACTAATGAAAATTTATGGCTTACTGTGTCCTAGAAAAAGTGATTGCTTGGCGTTCGTTTGGTACTCGTAAGGCAGTAAGAGCTGAATGTAAACAATCGATTGGAAGGTTTTTTTTTTGTTTGTTTGTGTATTATAGTTAATGATTAATTAATAAATTATTTGAAATGTAACATACTGAGGTTATTTATACATTTTATTGGCATATTCTAAGCTTTTAGCTTCTTAGGTTTAGATGTCAGAATCATAGACTAGGCTACAGTAGCAACCGCTAACATAGGCTAGGCTTATTGCTAAGGGACATATGCTAAAGTCCTAATATATGCAGTAAAAATGGGGTTGAACATTACATGCAGTTGAATATTACTCAAGTATGTACAGTATTTTGCCTTTTTGGAGTCATATTTCTTCCGTCGGATCGGCATCGTAACCCTAGAACATGTGTTTTACGCCTGGAAATATAATTTACTGGGGTGTTTTTGGAGGGCTTGGAACAGATTAGCCATTTTACATGTAAAATGTGGTCCAAGATATGAAAACCTCATGATACGAAGGGCGCCTCGGAATGGATTAATTTCGTATCTCGAGGTACTACTGTATATAATATATATGATATATATACTATATATATATATATATATATATATATATATATATATATCTATATATATATATATATATATATATATATATAATATTTAATTATATATTATAATATATAATATATATATAAATATATATATGTTAGACAAAAGAGGGCTATGATTAATATTATGTTTATGTGCTATTATAATGCGATGTGCTGATTCATCATTTTTAACTTCCCATGGAGAGAGAGTCCGAAGCGACGACCTAAGAATGCTGACATCTCTTTTTGGGTGGTATGATGTTAAAGTTCCTTACTTAAGCATATCAGTGTCGTGAGGCTATTGTTCAAGGTGCCTTTGAAAACTGGCTGTGACCAGTTAATTGGGGCGTTGACGATGAGTGTGAATTCGTGTGTACATGTACGAACTATGTCTATTCTTAACGGCATGTTTAGCCAAGAACTAGGAAGACTTACGGAGAGGTCTGTGCGAGAAAGGCAAAGCCACAATGGTGTATGCCGAGGTGTTTCCAATTGAAAGTGTGTGAAGTTCCAGGCTGCAATGGGTGAGTTATCATGATTTAGCCAAAGGGATGGCTTGTTTTGATATCTTGTAAAGATGTCCCATTTCATTTAATCTTTTGACTTTGTCTTTACAATTGTGTGCTCACTAGTGTGTTCTCCTGTCTTTTAAACAGGCGGTTCAAGTGAGGGGAACTAGTGTCCTAGTGAGGGGACCGAGTGTTCTAGTGAGGGGACCGACTGTCCTAGGGACCGAGTGTCCTAGTGAGGGGACTGTATTTTGGAGAAGAGATAATTGGTGTGACTAATTACTGATTCAGACATTTAAATACCGGGGGTTATCTGAGTTAGTTGTCTGTGAGACTTGAACTATTATCATTCCATTAATGATCCTGTAAGAACATGAATTATTCGACTAGTAATTTACTTTGAATAAACATATATATTTTTTGTAACTCTGACTCTAATTTGATGACCTGATGGAATGGAGAGAGAGAGAGGAGAGAGAGAGAGAGAGAGAGAGAGAGAGAGGGGGGGCTTTTGCCAGTGATCACTTTAAGAGAGAGAGAGAGATGGGGAGAGACTGAGTGTAACCAGTTCGTCTAACGCTCAGGCTAAACGCATACCAAATATTAAAACCCGGGGGGGGGGGGGGCGACGCCCTTCGCTGGTAATAGTTGGTGGGCAGTGGTGTTCGAACGACAAAGCCTTTTGTGAGATTGTGGAAAATTGTTAGATTATTGGATTTCAGTTGCTAAGTGAGAGGGAATGAGAAATATCCATCCGTTAACTGTGGTAATGGGAAGGGAAGGATTTACTGGAGTCATCAAATTTGCCCACGGTGATACCTCAAGGAGTTGGGCACATTCAGATAGAGCTTAGACTTTGTGAGTGTGGTTCCCAAGATGTCTGTGCGTGTGTATTTGCGTGTTACTGCGCATTCGGTTTTGCGTTCGGGTTTTCTTTCATTATGAAGCGGTGAGTGTTAAAAAGTGTTTTTTTTTTTTTTAGTCCTGGTTTTTTTTTTTTTTGAATCATTTTGTGAGTTGTGGGATTGGTTTAGGATACCACATTTTTTTCCCCATAGTAGCAGTGTGTATGAATGGTTTTCATACGTGCAAAACTGTGGTTGAATTACGTCTTTGCTTGGACAAAGAGCGCCCACTTGTTCTTATGCGCTCAGCACATTTTCTGCTAACCGACCCAGAGGGGTATTGCAAGGGGAGGGTAGTAGTGGTCTGCCTTGTGGGCATTGCTTACCGGGAGGGTGAAGTTCTCTTTTTTTTTTAGTGGGGGGTGAACTCCTTTTTTTTTCTGAGTCGGGGCATTGGGGAAGAATCTGCCCTTGAATAATGAATTTCCAATGCCACAGGACATCAGCTGATAACGATTGGTTGATGATGTGAGATGCCCGCAGGGTTTTTTTTTTAGAAAGAGATATTCTTTCTCTTGAGTGAAGAAAAAAGGAAATGATATACATATGGGATGTGTGTAAGTTTTCCTTATGCTTTGGAAGGGACAATTATAATGGGGACACAGTGATTATCTTTTTAATAGAGATTTGATTGGTGTTGGAGAGATTGCTTTAAAATGGTGCTGTGTGGTGCTGAGTGGTGATGACTGATGATGATTGCTGACTGGTGATGAGTGATGACTGATGATGATTGATGATGATACCCGGGAGTGGTAATGGGGTTGAATGTGCCTAGTGGTGGGCGGGTGCCTCGTGTTGTATTTGGTGTATACTGGGCAATATTAATGCCCATACTTGAAATAATTGCAGGAGAATTATTACTATATTATTATTATTATTTGAGATATTTTATGGGGGGGGGGGTTACTTAAGAATTATCATTACTTGAGACATATTTTAAGAGATTTGAGATATTTCATGGGAGATTATTTTATAATTATTACAGATAATTATATTATGGAGAATTATTACAATGAATTATGGGAGAAGTTTTGTGGTTAATTATTTATTGAGTTTTTATGATTTTGGAGAATATGTCATCGTTCATGAGTGATGAATCTGGCTGAATCTTGGTGAATTGTGCTGAATTTTGCTGAACTTTTGGTGAATTTTGTGCTGAATTTTTGGTGGATGGGCAAGCATTAACATTGGTGATGTTTTTTTTTGTGGATTTGGGAGGTACTAACGACACATTTGTTGTTTTTATATTTTTTTTATGAGTTCAGCAGATAATTGCTTGACATCTACGTGAGTCATGGGGATAGTTAACAGTGCCGTTGATTTTTCTTTTTTTTGGATGTTAGCCATTGCTGACACAAGTTTTCTATCATGGGTGAATTTGAATTTTTTTTTTTCTCCAGTTTGTGAGAATTGTTTAATATCTCAGTTCATGACTTAGAGTCACTGTTCGGGAACGTGTTTAAGATTTCAGCTGTTTGATGCTGCAGAGAGATTTATGGGAGAATTTTTGCATTTTTTTTAATGTATACGTCATGGCGCTACATTTTTTTTCTGGATATTTATGTTCCAGAAGTTATGGGTTTCTTGCACAATAATTTTGTTGTATTTATGACAATTTTGCCAGAGATAGGAAACTTGGCTAAGTTTCTAGTGGCCTATGTCGTAGTGCATATGGAGAAGTCTTTGCTTAGACATTTTGAATTTGGAGTTTTGTTATTAAGAGTTGTGGCACATTGGTGATTTTTTTCTAGAATTTCCTGGACAATTTTATTTGCCGAGTTTTTGCCCTTTTTCAGCAGTTATGCTAACCAGAGAGTTTATAGTTTTTGACTATAACATTGAGTTATTGTCTGGAGAACTGGAGGTATATTACTTTGGAGATATAATTTGAGATATAATATATTGGAGATATGATATTTTTGCCATTTGATATTTGCCTATGTTTAGTTCTATTATTTTGCAGCCATCTTTGTTGCAAATAGAGACACATTTTTGAGGAGATATATGTGGCAATATTTTTTGAGTTTGTCAGCTGGATGCTTTGAGTGCATTTTGTTTTGGAGATGGAGTTACATTTTCATTATCCTGCTTGGAGATATAATATTTTTCTTTGGAGAAATGTTTTATTCCACATGGAGTTATTGGTGAAATAGAGGTAAGTATTTTTTATTTGCCAAAACAGAGGTGAATATTTTTTATTGCTGGAGTGGTGGTTTTATTAACACGTGGTTATTGGTGAAATAAGAGGGAATATGGTGGTGTGGTTATTAATTAAATGGAGGAGATATTTTTATCACTGGGGTGGTATTATTATTAAGATGGTGACTTATATATATATATATATGTGAGTGGCATTGATCTTTGGCAGGTGACCTTTTTTGTGGTTATGACTTTTTTTTCCTGGATTTTTTTCGAACCAAGAGAAGAGTTCTGTGGTTCTTTCTTTTTGGTTTCATGACTAATTGGAGGCGAGTGGCATTACTGCATTGTGGTCCTATGGAGATGTTATTTTTGGAGGCATATAATTGCTGAATTGCGAGTGTATCGTAGTTTTTTATCCCGAATAGGTGATAATTTTTTTTTTTTATAATTGGACAGTATCATGTGAGATATATGTCTTCGAGACAATCTTTGAGCAGCTTAGTCATATCCTGGAGATAATTTTGTGAAATGTGCTTACTTAGTGTCAGTATAGAACCTTTTTTTGAGAATCATGAGTTTCTGAAGTTGCGAGTCTGACTAGACATTTTCATGCTGCAGTTCGAGCACCTGACGTGTCCGCAGGTGGATTTTCTGCTGACAGTACTGTGATGAGTCTGGTGTGATGACTCTCTTCCTCTAGTAGTGATTGCTCAGAGTTTTTGTAATATCTGGAAACATTGACCATAGCATTTCATGAAAGTGCACGTGTAAGGGATTGCTTTCTGGCTGTGTCCGGTCGCTTGAAATTTGCGATGGCAAAAATTCCGGAACTATGCAAATTGCATTTGTTGGGGAAAACGTGGGGTTGTGTATATCATGCACCCGTGCTTCTCCATTGAATTACTTAAAGAAGGTTTAGTTTTTATACATTTAATCCATATCGCATGGTTTTTTTGATAAAATCTTGATAAAACCTATAAAGAGGTCACATGCTTGATGTTTTTTAATAACCATTCAAAGTATATAGGGTCTGCTCAACTCGGCAGTGGGGGTGGAGCTAATACTGTGACGTCACAAGAGTAACACTCCCGTGTTTCTCCACTGAATTACTTAAAGAACCCTTAGTTTTTATACATTTAATCCATATCGCGTGGTGTTTTTCATAAAATCTTGATGATAAAATCTGTAGAGGTCACATGTTTGATTTTTTTAATACCCATTCTCTCATTTAGTCACCAAACCTTGTTTTATTGCACAAAATATACCAGTTTGAACACATAGCTACTCCAGCTTTCTTCATATGTATATTCTTTACTTATTTATTTACTTACCTATATACTGGTTTGCTGTATTCTCTTCAAGTCCATTTCTTTTAACATGACAACTCTCTTCTCTCTCCTCTCTCTCTCTCGTCTCTCTCTCTCCCCGTCTCTCTCTCTCTCTCTCTCTTCAGGTAGTAATAATATCAAGATTTTAAATAATTCTTAAGTAATGTATTTAGTTCTGTCACTGTGTTCATACCTCACTTTGAAAAAGCAACTTTTTTTATGATAAAGGTTAGAATGATAGATTAATTATATTTTCCAAATCTTATTGTGAATACTTATTGTTATGCAATAAATACAAAGAAAATGTGGATACAGGCAGTGTTAAAAATGACAGTTGTATTTGCACGACTTGGCCACAAAAAAGAAAACAATATCAAAAGTATAAGAATAACATCATATACGATATAAGGTATCAAAGGAATAACTAATGAAGAAAATGATACAGGGAACCCATTTCCAGCAAATTTCCCATTAGCACTTCATATCACATAAATATACTTCCGAACACATAAGTTTACATATAACACAAACTGTATACATAAAGGTATTAATTGTGCATGCCTCAAACGATTATAATATTTTCGAAAAAAGTACAAAAAGTTATTCGTCAGTCTGTCTGGATGTATCTGATGACGTTTCACAAGGGGCGGGGCTAGATTTCAGATCTCCCACGAACGCTTAATTGTTTATAATTTTTGCGTGCGTAGGTAATATTTTCTGTGCGCGATTATGGGTTTGAAAATAATTGTAATTGTAATGTGTCATATACCAATTGAAAGGGCATTCTTTGTAATTTTACATGGTATATGGCAAAACGTAATAAGATGAAAAATTATGTAAGAAAAATGTGGTAAATATTTACATAAAATTTAAAAATTGTTGTCCGTCTTTGACCTAGAATTCCTCGAAAATTTCTGAGAACACATATCAATTTTATTTATGCATTATATCGTAAATTTTATCAACTTTCTAATCCATTTTTCAGTTTCTTTCTATCATCATCCCTTAGTCAGATACGCTACGAAACGTGAATGTATGTAGGTTGACGGATGAAGTAATTGCACATTTTTGTGTGCGTAGATAATTTTTTCTGTGCGTGCTTGTGGGTTTGAAAGTAATCGTAATTGTAATGTGCTATATATCATTTGAAAGAGCATTCTTTGTACTTTAACGTAGTATACGGCAACATGCAATAAAAGGAAAATTTATATAAAAAAACGGCATCGCAAAAATAGTTATATGAAAATGTTATCGTAAATATAGTTTCATAAAGATATGGTCCTTTTGTAACAAATGACGTTTCACAAGGGGCGGGCATAGGTTTTAGTACCGCCTCGTGAGCAGACCCTGTATATTTTAACTCTGATACAAGCAACCGACCACCTCAGCATTCGCTGATAAACTGCCATAAGTGAATTATGGCTCATGTTAGGGAACTGCCGAGATGGCAATAACAATAATAATAATAATAATAATATAGTAGTAATAATAAGAATTTTATTCCCATGTAGTATGAATAATGAAATCTTGGAGTAACAGTGACAGTCATACAACTATCAATTTTTTCTTTGGAGAAAATAGCCAGACGCCTTTGTTCATGAAATATATAATTTCACTTGAGATATGGACTAAGCAGTCATATCTTAAAGTGAGGATTATTAGTTTGAAAATAAAGAAACTGGGAAAGAAGATACCTGCTACTGCAGGCATGGTAGGTACAGAAAGTTAAAAAGAAGAGTCAGACACGAACATCCAAAAGCTGGCAACTGTCTTCCAGAAACCTCTACTGGAGCAACAATGGGCTATTTCACCCTCAAAGACTCACTTCCCGATATCATAAAAGTTAGTGCGGAGTCTGTTCCACCAGGTCTCCTTGCCCCAGATGTTGGAGTGCATTCTTATAGCAAGTCGAACTCTGTCGTCGTATCGCATGTTGGAGAAGAATTCGAGGCCGGTGATTTTCTCCACGTCCTGCACCTTCGCCATGAATTCTTGAGCAAATCTCTCAGGTTTCTGTAGGGGAGAATGAAAACTGTTAACCTTCCATTAATGGAGCTGAGATAATATTGAAATGAGTCTCACATTCAAATTATATTTTGAATCTTGAGAGCAATTGGCCAGTGAAGAAAGACAGCTCTTCTCACGATATAGAAACAACGGGCAGTCCCATGTGCAGATCCGGTGTGTTTTTATGTGACCGACCATAATCTGTGACATCACCCAAACCGGTTGACGCGACTATTTACTGATGTAATCATAGGGATAATTGCCTTTGTTAGTAACTGTTGATACACTTTGAAATGCGAGTTAATAAATACCCCTCCATAAATTAAAACGGTGAATGCGATTTTGGACGTATGAAATTTACATTTCATGTGAATATCGGTATTGGAGAAATCGAATAGGCTAAATTTTTCACAAATAACGTTTTCTTGTGCGAAACGTTTAGACTGACAGGATCCTGGAGACTGATGTCATGGAATCTTTACCACGGTGTCAATTACTTGAAAGTTTATTTCCTTTTGTTAGTTGTTCTTTGGCGCGAATCCGCTTTTCAGTTCATGTATTTTGTTAAATTTACATAGTTTAATTTTGTGATAAAATGGAATTTGATCACAAAATTAAACAATGTAAATTCAACAAAATACATGGACTGAAAGGATGACTCTTGCCAACAAACAACTTATAATAGAAAATAAATTTTAAAATTGACAACGAGGTCCCAAATGCACACACAAAAATAAAACAGGGATGTTTAAAAAAATTTGAAAAATTTTGCATAACATCAGTCTCCAGGATACTGTCAGTCTTTAAATGTTTCTTAAAAAAAAAAAAAAGAAAAAAAAAAAAATAAAAAAAATAAATTAACTTATTGTGCAACATTTCACCAATTCAGTTTCTCCAATATCGATATTCACATGAACTACAATATTTCATATGTCCAAAATCTCATAAACTGCTTAAGTCTACGGAGTGATATTTATTAAATCGTATTTCAAAGTGTAACAACTAACAAAGGCAATTATCCCTGTGATCATGAGTAAACTGTCACTTCGACGGTTTGGGTGACGTCACAAAATCATATGTACAGATGAGTCCCAAACTCGTCGGCAGAGCGGGACTACCTTTTCATTAGTATATCATGGCTCTTCCGATCGAATTGCCAAATACTGACTTTGTTTATTCCTAAATGATCGCGTATCACAAGACGTAGAATTCAATATTATTATTCTAATAATTGTTAGTATTTCTGGGAGAACCTACCAAGCAATTTGTCACAGCGAGAGACTGGGGGAAAACGAAGGCCAGTGTGTCCACGTGGGTGTGAGGACATTCCGAAATGTGGTTCACGTTTACCAAACATCGGGAGATCACCATGAACAGATGAGTCGGTACTGTGATTCCCTGATGTAACCTGTGGACCAGCAATAACAATATGTAATAATAAAAATAAACGAGTAAGATAATTTCAAGGTTGGTTTAATTAACCAATATTCATATCAGTATTATATGAGTTACATCTTGGTCAGTTTGTCAATTTTCTTGAAAGATGTCGATTTTTCCACTGGCACTCATTTGACGAGAGTATTAATTAACATGTGTATTAATGACAACACGCAGAAACTCATTCCCAGGCATTCATTGAACTAAAACTGACATGTTTCTTACTTGAGGAGCTCATAATCATCAGCAAATGTGTCGGAATCGTAATCAAAGACCGGCCCAACGATCACATTCAATTGATTCGACCATTCAGACCACTGGGTAACCAACCGCAGCAACTGCTTCCAGCGCTTGATGAGTTGGTTTGATGCAGGCACGGCATTGCTCATCAGGTAAGGCAGTTGGGCGACTCTTTCATTGCTGCTGAAAACTGCAAGAACACTTTGACTGTATTAATGACTATTTTGAATTCACAAATTTTTGGATCCCACTCACCTAACTCTGAATAGTTAGATATGATCATCAGTAAGAATCCTTAGACTAATTGCATAAATAAGTGAAATATCTGTCTGATGACCTTGGCATTATTGGAACTTGTACCTGTTATGTTAGAATGGGGTCACCCTTGAACATTCCACTGCAAAGAATATAATTGTTCTCCCTCTCTCTAATATATATATATATATATATATATATATATATTATATATATATATATATATATATATAACACACACACACACACACACACACATATATATATATATATATATATGTATATATGTATATATATATATATATATATATATATATATATATATACATACACACACACACACATATATATTATATATATATATATATATATATATATATATATATATATATATATATTATATTGGTAATGCTAAATTTTGAAATAAAATTATTCAATAAGAGTTGGAAACTTGATAAACTTGTTTTTGATGAGCATATTCGTAAATATGCATAGGCTTGATTGCATAGTTAACGACAATGGTTAACGGGCATTTTTCTTGTCGTAAGCTGTCATCGTAAGTAGTCTATGAATGACAGGCAGTCGACGTCTGGACTTTGGTTGGTATTAAGCTCATGAGGTAGGGGAGCTAATTCCAGCCAGCTTCCTGAAGAACA